>NC_134353.1:665109790-665317290 GCF_048569485.1 Anomaloglossus baeobatrachus | reverse complement strand
AAGTGCGTGTGACGCTGCCGTAGCGATAATGTTCGCTGCGGCAGCGATCACACAATATCACATGGGTGATGGGGGCGGGTACTTACATGCTCGATATCGCTAGAAATTGCTAGCAATATCGTAGCGTGTAAAGCCACCTTTAACAATGCACACTGAGCGATCTGTAATACAGCACCCTGCATAGACTGCCATAGATCTCAGCAGATGGAGTCCTGTTTACACAGGTGGTGAGTACGATGATCTACTATGCAGTACAAAAGATCACTTCAACATGCAAACAAGCATTGTGCTCGTCCATTGGCTGATCGGCAGGCTATTTAGACTACAGAATTGTATAATCCTTCAGTATAAATTAGTTACACCAAACCCTGATTTTGAACATAAGTCTTCCTGAAGTGTGTGCTGTAAGGTGAGGTAAATTTAATAAAATTAATGCACATCTTAATTAATTTGGCTCATGTTTTCAGTTGCTGTGCACCAGGTTAAAGGGAAGCAAAAAATGAACTATTGTTTAAATCAGGTTTTTGTATTAAAGGTATTTTCTAAAAAATGTGAGCAGTGTTTTATTTTTCCTATATCACAAGCTGAATTAAAAATAAAACTTGAAATCTTGCAAGTTTTACACTGGTCACTGTGCTTTTAAGACTTCAACTCCTGTTGTTACAGGAAACAATACATGTACATAGCCACAATGGTCAGACTCTGACCCTATCTTGTATAGTAAAGTATTTAATGAGTGTGCAAAGTTCATTGTGAAAGGAAGGGGCAGGGACATCAGGTAATGTGATTGGTGGATCCTGTGTTATCAGCTCTGTATAGCGGGGTTACCAGCCATTGTAAGGCTATGTGCGCATGCTGCATCTTTGTGGTGACCACAAAGATGCACGTTTTTGGTCCCAAAAAAAGCGCTCCATTGGCATGAATTTTTTTTCTGCTTTTTATTACGGTTTTTTACCTCGTTTTGCCCAGTGCATTTTTTAAGTTAAATCTATTGACTGGAAGGGCTCAAAAACCCCTGGCAAAAATACAGAAACAATTGACATGCTGCATCTTTATGGTGACCACAAAGACGCAGTAAGAAAAAAAAGCAACAACGTGCGGACAGCAAAAATGAAATCTCATAAACTTTGACTGGGGAAGGAAATGTATGCAGTTTTGGGATCAAAACTGCACCCAAAAAACGTGCAAAAATGCAGCAAAAAAGTAGCAGGCGCACAAGGTCTTACCCTGCCTTTCATAATATGGAGGCGTATTGAAAATTCTTTCTGAAAGGAGTGGAAGCACAAGTCTAGAAAAAGCCCCAGTGGCCAGTATGAAAAGTGCAGGATTATTAATTTTATATTTTTTAATAAAGATAGTGAAATTAATAAAAAGCATGCTATATATATATATATTTTTTTTTAAGTTCAGGTAACACAAAGCTTAATTTAAACAATAGATCATTTTCTGATAAGAAGTTCTCTTTAAAACTTTCATGTCACAATTCTTCCACAAATTGTTTGATGAATCATGGCCAAAATGTACTTGTCTATGTCCCTGACTGGAGTGCAAAAAGAATCCAAAAAATTCAAAGGCACCGAGAAGCTCCTCTCCGTTTATAAATCTTTATTTGTTCCAGCATACAGAAGGAAAAAATTGCAAAAAGCAATGTTTCAGCCGACAAAGGGCCTTTATCATAAAAATTACTAACACTGGCACACTGCCCCAAACTAAAAACCCACCTATATCGTATGCAGTGTGGCAGACAGGAGAGCAGGAGCAGGTAGACAAAATCACTCTCCACTCCCTGTAATCCAGCTCAGTAACTTTTATGCTAGAGACACACAGCACACTTGATAAGAGGTGATGAATAACAAGATATATATATATATATATATATATATATACACAGACCAAAAGTATGGACACACTTTCTCATTCAAAGAGTTTTCTTTATTTTCATGACTCTGAAAATTGTAGAGTCACATTGAAGGCATCAAAACTATGAATTAACACATGTGGAATGAAGGACTTAACAAAAAATTGTGAAACAACTGAAAATACTGTATGTCTTATATTCTAGGTTTTTCAAAGTAGCCACCTTTTGCTTTGATTACTGCTTTGCACACTCTTGGCATTCTCTTGATGAGCTTCAAGAGGTAATCAACGGAAATGGTTTTCACTTCACAGGTATGCCCTGTCAGGTTTAATAAGTGGGAATTATTGCCTTATCAATGGGGTTGGGACCATCAGTTGTGTTGTGCAGATGTTTGGTGGATACATTGCTGATAGTTCTTCTGAATAGACTGTGAGAATTTGTATTATGGCAAGAAAAAAGCAGCTAAGTAAAGAAGAACAAGTGGCCATCATTACTTTAACACCAGAACTACTGAGGTAGTCATTTTGACTACTTTGCACCATGTATTTCTATATAGGTGTCACGAGTCCAGTAGTTCTAGTGTTAAGAAATGAGGGTCAGTCAGTCCAAAAAAATGGGAAAACTTTGAAAGTGTCCCCAAGTGCAGTGGCAAAACCCAGAAAATGCTACAAAGAAGCTGGCTCACATGAGGACCGCCCCCGGAAAGGAAGACCAAGAGTCACCTCTGCTGCGGAGGATAAGTTTATCCAAGTCACCAGCCTCAGAAATCGCAGGTTAACAGAAGCTCAAATTAGAGACCAGGTCAATGACACACAGAGTTCTAGCAGCAGAGACATCTCTACAACAACTGTTAAGAGGAGACTTTGTGCAGCAGGCCTTCATGGCAAAATAGCTGCTAGGAAACCACTGCTAAGGACAGGAAACAAGCAGAAGAGACTTGTTTGGGCTACAGTACAAAAGGAATGACATTAGACCAGTGGAAATCTGTGCTTTGGTCTGATGAGATCAAATTTGAGATCTTTGGATCCAACCACCGTGTCTTTGTGCAATGCAGAAAAGGTAAACGGATGGACTCTACATGCCTGGTTACAACCGTGAAGCATGGAGAAGGAGGTGTGATGGTGTGGGGGTGCTTTGCTGGTGACACTGTTGGGGATTTATTCAAAATTGAAGGCATACTGAACCAGCATGGCTACCACAGCATCTTGCTGCGGCATGCTATACCATCTGGTTTGCGTTTAGTTAGACCACCATTTATTTTTCAACAGGACAATGACCCCAAACACACCTCCAGGCTGTGTAAGGGCTATTTGACTAAGAAGGAGAGTGATGGAGTGCAAAGCCAGATGACCTGGCCTCCACAGTTACCAGACCTGAACCCAGTCAAGATGGTTTGGGGGTGAGCTGGACCGCAGAGTGAAGGCAAAAGGGCCAACAAGTGCTAAGCATCTCTGGGAACTCTTTCAAGACTGTTGGTAGACCATTTCCAGTGACTACCTCTTGAAGCTAATCAAGAGAATGCCAAGAGTGTGCAAAGTAGTAATCAAAGCAAAAGGTGGCTACTTTGAAGAACCTAGAATATAAGACATATTTTCAGTTGTTTCACACTTTTTTGTTAGGTACGGTAATTCATTCCACATGTGTTAATTCACAGTTTTGATGCCTGCAATGTGAATCTACAATTTTCAGAGTCATCACAATAAAGAAAACTCTTTGAATGAGAAGGTGTGTCCAAACATTTGGTCTGTACTGTATACACACACACACACACACACACACACACACACACACACACATACATACACACACACACACACATTATATATATATATATATATATATATATATATATATATATATATATATATATATATATATATATATATATATATATATATACACATACACAGTACAGAGCAAATGTTTGGACACACCTTCTCATTCAAAGAGTTTTCTTTATTTTCATGACTCTGAAAATTGTAGATTCACATTGAAGGCATCAAAACTATGAATTAAAACATGTGGGATGAAATACTTAAAAAAGTGTAAAACAACTGAAAATATGTCTTATATTCTAGGTTCTTCAAAGTAGCCACCTTTTGCTGTCATTACTGCTTTGCACACTCTTGGCATTCTCTTGATGAGCTTAAAGAGGTAGTCACTGGAAATGGTATTCCAACAGTCTTGAAAGAGTTCCCAGAGATGCTTAGCACTTGTTGGCCCTTTTGCCTTCACTCTGCGGTCCAGCTCACCCCACACCATCCTGATTGGGTTCAGGTCTGGTGACTGTCGAGGTCAGGTCATCTGGCGTAGCACCCCATCACTCTCCTTCTTAGTCAAAGAGGGTAAGAGGGTAGATCCAGGCAACTACCGTCCAGTAAGCCTGACATCAGTAGTATGCAAAGTTTTTGAGGGCATTTTAAGGGATGACATGCAAAAATGTATTGCAGAAAATAATATGATAACTGACAAACAGCATGGATTCATGAAAGATAAGTCGTGTCTAACCAACCTGTTGGGGTTCTATGAGGGGGTAAGTTCAAACCTGGATATTGGTAATGCAGCTGATGTGATTTATTTGGACTTTGCAAAGGCATTTGATACTGTACCACATAATAGCCTTATACTAAAGCTCCAGAAGCAAGGACTAGGGGACACAATATGCAACTGGGTAAGGAATTGGCTAAAAGATAGGAAACAAAGAGTAGTCATAAATGGTACATTCTCTAAATGGGCTATAGTCAGCAGTAGGGTGCCGCAGGGATCTGTGCTTGGACCGATTCTTTTTACTCTCTTTATTAATGACCTTGTGGATGGGATTGATAGTACAGTGTCAGTCTTTGCCGATGACACCAAACTATGTAGGATATTAAAAACTGACCTGGATAGTACAATATTACAAAAAGATCTGGATAAGATGTCAGAATGGGCAGATACTTGGCAAATGAGATTTAATGTTGATAAATGTAAAGTAATGCACCTAGGACGGAGTAATCCTATAGCTGCGTATACATTAAATGGAAGTAAACTCGGGACTACAGAACAGGAGAAGGACTTGGGTATTCTCATTACAAATAAGCTGAGCAGCAGCACTCAATGTCAAGCAACAGCTGCAAAAGCAAACAAGATTTTAGGGTGTATAAAAAGAGAGATTAGATCCCGTGATCCCAACGTATTGTTACCCCTCTATAAATCACTTGTAAGGCCACATCTGGAATACGGGATCCAGTTTTGGGCTCCACATTTTAAAAAGGACATTCAGAAGTTAGAGTCAGTTCAAAGGCGGGCAACTAGACTATTACAAGGAATGGAAGGCCTCCCATATGATGGCAGATTGAAAAAGTTAGATATGTTTAGCTTAGAAAAAAGACGTCTCAGAGGAGATCTCATTTATATGTATAAATACATGTGTGGTCAATATAAAGGACTGGCACATAACTTATTTCTTCCAAAGACAGTACTAAGGACCAGGGGGCACTCACTGCGAGTGGAAGAAAAGCAATTCCGACACCTAAATAGGAAAGGGTTCTTTACAATTAGAGCGGTCAGACTGTGGAATGCCCTACCATAAGAGGTAGTAACGGCAGACACTATAACAGCTTTTAAAAAAGGGCTGGATGATTTCCTCAGTACACAAAACATTGTTGGCTATAAATGACTTAGTGACTAAATGTAGAACTGGTGGAGGAAGGTTGAACTAGATGGACCTAGGTCTTTTTTCAACCTAAGTAACTATATAACTATATAACTATATAAATAGCCCTTACACAGCCTGGAGGTGTGTTTGGAGTCATTGTCCTGTTGAAAAATAAATGATGGTCCAACTAAACGCAAACCGGATGGAATAGCACGCCGCTGCAAGATGCTGTGGTAGCCATGCTGGTTCTGTGTGCCTTCAATTTTGAATAAGTTCCCAACAGTGTCACCAGCAAAGCACCCCCACACCATCACACCTCCTCCTCCATGCTTCACGGTGGGAACCAGGCATGTAGAGTCCATCCGTTCACCTTTTCTACAAAGACACGGTGGTTGGATCCAAAGATCTCAAATTTGGACTCATCAGACCAAAGCACAGATTTCCACTGGTCTAATGTCCATTCCTTGTGTTCTTTAGCCCAAACAAGTCTCTTCTGCTTGTTGCCTGTCCTTAGCAGTGGTTTCCTAGCAGCTATTTTACCATGAAGGCCTGCTGCACAAAGTCTCCTCTTAACAGTTGTTCTAGAGACAAGAAGGTGTGTCCAAACTTTTGGTCTGTACTGTATATATATATATATATATATATATACTAATATATATATATATATATATATATATATATATATATATATATATATACATATATATATGGATAAATAAAATATCCATTATCCATAACGTAAAAAATTAAAATCAATGCTTTCCGTATCACAACAACCTGATATGCAAGGCAAAAATGTTACCATTGATCCAGCAGCTGCTGTATGTCATACTTTTTTTTTTACTTTTTTTATTGTATGCATAATTGTGATTTTTGTTCAGTATAAGTTAAAGGGAATATCTTATGTAAAAAAAAAATGCATTTGACCTGTGGATATGGGGTTAATTTGCAAGTTGCGTCCTGATGATGCGTGGCTGCCGCACTGAGAGCTCCTCTGCTGGGAAGAAATTATCCTTATTCCTCCTGCCAGCCTCAGGCTTTCAGTCATAGATGTGTGACTGGAGCGGTTTCAGTCACCGCTCAATATACAGTGAGTAGCGGCTGTAACAATACCCCATCACTGACTGACAACCAGCTCAGCATTTCATCAGTACAAAAGTGGCTGTCAGTCAGTGCCGATGGCATGATTAGAGCTACTTACTATGCGTAGAGTGGTGATTGAAACCGCGCCTGTATGACTGAAAGTCCGAGGCTGTTGGGAAGAATAAAGTTCATTTTCTTCTAGCAGTGGGGTTTTAAGTATGTCAGCCGCACAGTGTCGTAGTGCTATTAACCTGCAGATTAACCACCTATCTGCAGGTAATAGCTTTTTTACATGACAGGTCCCCTTTAAAAAATTTTACTTAGATGCTTTTTCAATGCAAATGGTAAGTTAAGATAATCAGGTAAAAGCTTGCCAGTTCGGATGTGGTATAATTTGTGCCACATTTTGTGAAAACTAGTCATAAACATGTTTAGTGTCAAATATGATTCTTTCTGATACAAATAGTTTATAAATATGACTAGTATAAAATATGGCAGTTTATTTAGCATATTTTGCTAAAAAAATCTGGCATATTTTTTTATAATAAATATGCCCCATTCTATTCCTTTATGAGCCACAAGTGCTTTTCCAGTTCATTTATCTGGAGAAGAGTTTTTGTATTTACCAAGCCATTTAGCTATGTAGCCGCGTAGACTATGGGTGCATTTAGACTGGCCAGTTATTGGACGGGCTGCCAATTACCCAACAAACAGGCCAACCCAGCTCCGATGCATACTGAACGATCTGTAATAAATCATTTGTTGTACTTAAGCTGCCATTGTTCTTGGCAGTGCGAGTCCTGTTTACTCAGGATGATGGCGAGAATCATGATCTTTTGAGCAGCGGCGGCATCCTGCTAGAAACACTTATTCGTGATAAGTTGCAAACACTTTTTTTAAACAATTATGTCTTACCTTCAAAAAGCAACTGAAGGCCACTAGGTGTATTCCTTCTGTGTTTCTTGTCAAGTGTGCTTTTTCTGTAGCATAAAAGGTACTGAGATGGATTACAGGAAGTGGGAGCAGGTTTTTGTCTCCCTCCTCCTGCTCTCCTGTCTCTGAAACGCCATACATGCATAACATATAGGTGGGCTTTCAGTCTAGGTCAGGCATGTCACTGAAAAATGGCAGGTACAATGCAGGCACGGACGTGAGAGAAATAGAGTAATAGTGTGTGCAGAATGCTGATGAAGAGTAATCAACCACTTAGAGTGGATGATGCTGTCACAATGTGACTGTAGGAAAGTGAGGGACAGGTACTCCTATGCAGTCTCTCATGCCAGGGGTCTCTAGCCTATCCCTAACCTCAGGGTTACCCTTAATAGTGGAGATGCCTGAGTCACGTACCTGGCTATGCTTCTAACCAGAACTAATCTGATTCCCCCTTCCTACCAGAGGAGCAAGGGGCAGGAGTAAGATCGAAAAACAGATAAAGTCAGACAGGGGAAAACCAAACTCTGACACACTGCAAACTCACAGGAACAAACATAGAAAGACTCAGGAGAAAAGCAAGAGCAGGATGGTAGCAATTAAAAGACAACAAGGGTTAACTCCACAACCGCACATAGAAACAAGTACTACCATCACCAGTTAGTCTGGATCACAACACCTCACCAGACCAGCTTGGGTAAACTATAGCTGGTGTACCAGCCCAGGGTTCGGCCGGCAGCTGAGCCGCTTGGATCCGGGCTCGTCGGTGGGTGGCTCGAGCGCTTCCGGACCCGGGGGTCACGTCGCTCTGAAGGGAAGCTGGCGCTACGTGAGGGGTTTCGGTGGGGAGGTTCACGGCCGGGGCCGTGGTGTTTAGGGATTTAAGTTCGTGACACCACCCACGGGTTGTGGTGAGTGTGGACACCACCGCTGCCGTTAACTAGGCTCCCGGGGACGGTTTTATGCAGCCTAGTGTTGACCCCTCCGTGGGCAGGGGGTGATGGTCCCGGGGCCCGGTGGTTGCGAGGTGCGGGCGTGTTAGTGCGGTGCGGTGCGCGACCCGAGGGCACTGTTGTACTCACTATGACAGATACACCGGTGTCCCTGGTAAACCAAAAGGATGGTGATCGGTGCCCGCAGCCAGCTGCGTCTGGTCCCCCACCCGGTTCGGTGGTTTCCGCCTTTCTCCTGCACCTCGTTTTGTAGATTTTGACTGCCTATGCTTCAGCGACGGTAGTCCGCTCTCCGACTTTGTGTGTGCCGGGAGAGCCCGTTTGCCCGCAGACGCTGGCCTGTGGGATCTCTCTGCCTGAGTGGTGGCTTTCTATCCCCCTTCGTTGGGCTGTTGTCTTCAGTCGGGACTTGGGTGGGAAAGAACCTAAGGTCCAGACCCCAATCAGTGAATTTGACTTGGTCCAGGGGTTTCTGGGCCTCGTTCTGGGTCTGAGTACCCCTCCTGTTGCTCCGGTTTCCAGTTGGTTCCAAAGTTCGGTACCAGCGGGCCACTACCCTGTCCCGGTCCCTTACGGTTCCACCAGCTGTCTTCCCGGCTCCTGCAGGCGGCAACCACCGTCTGCCTCCTGGCCACAGGGTATCTGGGCTATGACCCAGATTCCTGACAGACGTTTTCTCTTTACTCCTACTCTCCTCTTCTTCCTATCCTAACTTCATCTGCTGTGTTTTCCCGCCTCAGGCTATGCAAACTCCTCGGTGGACGTGGCCAACCGCCTGGCTCCACCCTCTGTTGTGAACATCAAGACCTGAGAGGGGTGACTCAGGGTTTTTAGGTTGGCTACTGTTACCTTTTTAGGGGACTGGTATTTGTGCAAGGGCCTGTCTGTGACTACCTGGCTTAGTCCAGGGCGTCACATTCCCCCTTGGTTTAATGCAGACCGTCCACGGGCTGCCCGACCACCACCGGTTTATTTTTGTTTGTTGTAAAAGATAAACGGGAAAAACAGGTACAAGTATACTAAACTTTTTACATTTTAAGCAGGTTTTGAAATTATCCCTTACGGGAGGCACATTCTTAAACGTTGCAAGATGTAAAATCAACATTTTTATTAACAGGAACCGGGTCCTTCCATTTGCCCACCCAAGCAAATCTAAACCTTGATGTTGCCTCTAAAACTAGGTAAGCACCCCTTTTCCCCAGTCCAGGAACAGGTCAAGGTCCGACTGTTGCCCAAACGGGCAGGGTAAAAAGTTCCTTACCTGGCAGTCTCTCAGAGGCCCCACGTCCAGGGGACCCCTGACCCGGAAGGTTGTCACTGGTTGCCATGGTGACAGGGCCTCGGCCTCCTCTGCCGCAGGCCCTTCCTCCAACCAGCCTCTCCGGAGACTGTAGGACCGAAAGGGTGGTCCGAGAATTATTTACAAACCCAAAAGTTATTGGGTGGCCTGCTAGTTCTCGGCCTTGTCTATGTTAACACGGGGCAAACGGGATTCAACAGGGTCCCAACGGGGGCCAACAAACAGAGTAGCTGGAACCGGTACCTTTAACTCCGCTTCTTCATATTCCTCCTCGTCCACAACCTCGGAGCTGTACGGCGGGGGAGGGGACTGGGTACTGCGGCTCACCCTCTTTTTGACACTGAGGGCAAACCAGCCCCTCTCCCCGCAATGCCGGGTGTAAGTGACGAGGTCGCCGGGCACCAGATCCCGATCCGGATGGCCCAATGGGAGGTGGGAGTTGACGTCTCGACGGGAAACAAAGATCTCGGCCTCCAGGCCCAGTTCGAAGATGAACCCCCTTCTATGCTGGGGGTCAAACCGGCGGACTTGGCCTTCGTAGGTTGGGCCCTGCACCCGATAGGTGGCACTCCGCAAGTTCTCCTTTTCCCGGATGGTATGGGCTAGCACTTCAGCTCTTTGCTTCTCCCGGGCCGCGATTTCTCGGCCCAGCTGATTCGGCCGCCGCTCCCAGTACGGAGCGTCTGCTTACTCCAGGTCTCTCTGTGCGGGGGTCTGGCCCAGCCGTAGCTCCCTGGTGTCGGAAATGACCGATATTCTCTGTGGGGAACCCCACTGTGTCGCGGCCGGCTCTGCTGCTTGGCAGCGGCAACCCCACAGGACCTCAGCCGAGGCCTGAGACCTGGGAACGACCAGCCTCACCTGCTGGGCCTTCTTCTGGGCAGTGCCCAACTCCTCCTTGGCCGGGTGGACTGCCGGAGCCGGGATCCCTTTGGGCGTGGTCACTTCCGGGACTGGCGGGTCCACACCGGGAACGGGCATCTTCCGGGGACTGCTGCTCCACGTCAGCGGAATCGGTGCAGGCCGAATGTGCAGCCATCCGCGTGCTGCTTCCACAGATGGATCCTCGTGGGCGTCTGGGACGGGTTCCGCCACCGATGTCGGAGGTGGTGGACCGGGTGGAGAGGCAGCGGCAACCGTTACAGGCGGGGAGGGAGGCAACATCGAGGGCAGGAGCAGACCAGGTCCCTCAGCTGCAGCGGCCATTCCCTCCGGGACACAGGGGCGAGGGTCGCATACCCGATTCTCCAAAACTGCCACCACTTCACGTGCCCGCATGGCGGCAGCTATCCCCTCCATCTTGGCTGCCCATCGCTCCATGAGGAAACGCACCTAGGACTGGAGGCGGCAGCAGCACATCTGCACTGTCCGGGCTTCCACCCCTGCCGCTGTTCCGGGCGCGGGCTCCGGGATCTCTGGCTTGCCGGACGGGGCGGACGTTGTTGCTTTGGGGTCCAGGAACCAAACGGGTAGCAGAGTCCTGGAGTCTCGCCCTTTATCCACTCGGTCACATGGCCAGGGATCTTCACCCGCACCCCGTTGGTCTTTTCGCGGCACTCAGCGCTCTTTCTGCACAGTTTCACTTTTCAGCCACGTGCTTTCCTGCACCGCTCTGTTCCCAGGGGGCGGGGCTTCACTCTCCCGCTCTTTCTGCGGGGAAGAAGACTCTGGCGGGAATCTTCGCGCCAAAAGATGGCGGATTCTGCAATTTTTCAACGGATCACCGCTGACTTCTACTTCAAGGCGCACTTCCACCGGTAAGTGGATAGGTTCAATCCTGTTCGTGACGCCAGAAGAGTCGATGTGTACCACCCCGGGGCTCGGCCGGCAGCCGAGCCGCTCGGATCCGGGCTCGTCGGTAGGTGGCTCAAGCGCTTCCAGACCCGGGGGTCACGTCGCTCTGAAGGGAGGCTGGTGCTACGTGAGATGTTTCGGTGGGGAGGTTCACGGCCGGGGCCGTGGTGTTTAGGGATTTAAGTTCGTGACGCCACCCACGGGTTGTGGTGAGTGTGGACACCACCGCTGCCGTTAACTAGGTTCCCGGGGACGGTGTTGTGCAGCCTGGTGTTGACCCCTCCGTGGGCAGGGGATGATGGTCCCGGGGCCCGGTGGTTGTGAGGTGCGGGTGTGTTAGTGCAGTGCGGTGCGTGGCCCGAGGGCACTGTTGTACTCACTATGACAGATACACCGGTGTCTCTGGTAAACCAAAAGGATGGTGATCGGTGCCCGCAGCCAGCTGCGTCTGGTCCCCCACCCGGTTCGGTGGTTTCCGCCTTTCTCCTGCACCTCGTTTTGTAGATTTTGACTGCCTATGCTTCAGCGATGGTAGTCCGTTCCCCGGCTTTGTCTGTGGTGGGAGAGACCGTTTGCCCACAGACGCTGGCCTGTGGGATCTCTCTGCCTGAGCGGTGGCTTTCTATCCCCTTGTTGGGCTGTTGTCTTCATTCGGGACTTGGGTGGGAAAGAACCTAAGGTCCAGACCCCAATCAGTGAATTTGACTTGGTCCAGTGGTTTCTGGGCCTCGTTCTGGGTCTGAGTACCCCTCCTGTTGCTCCGGTTTCCAGTTGGTTCCCCGGTTCGGTACTGGCGGGCCACTACCCTGTCCCGGTCCCTTACGGTTCCACCAGCCATCTTCCCACCTCCTGCAGGCGGCAACCACCATTTGCCTCCTGGCCACAGGGTATCTGGGCTATGACCCAGATCCCTGACAGACGTTTTCTCTTTACTCCTACTCTCCTCTCCTCCCTAACTTCATCTGCTGTGTTTTCCCGCCTCAGGCTATCCGAACTCCTCGGTGGGCATGGCCAACCACCTGGCTCCGCCCCCTGGTGTGAATGTCAAGACCTGAGAGGGGTGACTCGGGGTTTTTAGGTTGGCTGCTGTTACCTTTTTAGGAGACTGGTGTTTGTGCAAGGGCCTGTCTGTGACTACCTGGCTAGTCCAGGATGTTACACTGGCATAAAAGAAAGGATCTAGCCAGCATATATAGGAGGTGAGCAGATGTGATTGGCTCCCTCACAACATATGATCAAAGGAGACTCACAAGCAGACCAGCAGACATTAAAGGGAACTAATCACCAGGATTTTCATATATAAGCTAAAGACAGTGCGGTACTGGCTGATTCTATACATACCATTAGTGGTCAGCTCAGATGTTTAGGTTTTGAAATCCAAAAAAGTAAACTTTATAAAATGAACAGTTTGTTGAGTGACAATTGCACTGGAGCATGTCATATATTCATATTTATCGCCTCCCCCTGTTAGAATTAGCATAAGTATTATACAAACTATTCCCTTTGTCTCTTGCAGGACCTGTGTGAGGTTATACCCATGTGACCAGAAGGGGCGGGCCCTCAGCCTCCATAGCTGGATACCAGGTCATATGGGTATGACCTCACGCAGGTCCTTTGTATAATTTTTATGCTAATTCTAACAGAGGGAAGGGATAACTATGAATATATGATCTGCTCCATTGCAATTGTCACTCAACAAGCTGCTCATTTTATAAAGTTTACTTTTTTGGATTTCAAAACCTAAATATCTGAGCTGACCACTAATGGTATGTATAGAATCAGCCTGATAGTGCCAGTATAGCACTGGCTTTAGCTTATATATGAAAATCCTGGTGATTGGTTCCCTTTAAGATCAGGGCTCTGTGCAGCCATATCATCACTTTCAAGACTGCTTGTTCTTCTATAGGGCTCATTCAGTCGTCAGTTCTTTTTATCATATGAGAAAACGGTCTTCATTTTAACCACTGCTTGTGACCAGATTTCCGTCAGGGTTTAGTTTAGTCAGTGTGTTAGTGTTTACTATCAGTGTTTCTTCAGATTTTCTCATATATTTAAAAAATGATGGATTTTCTGAATCCTCTCTTATGACACAGTTTTTGAACAATGGACAGCACGCGAATGCCAACTGTCCTATGTTTTTCACCGACACACAGAATTGCATTGGCAAGTTTGATATTTGACTCAAAATCAGACATGTTTTCGTGATTTTGGGTGAATCTATAAGACTGGGGCCAGATATGCAACACACAGCAAGGATGACTCAATTGTGATAATAACAGATTTTTATTAGGCGGGAATAGTGAGAAAGAGAAGGGATGGATAAGCAAAGGGCAATACAGAAGTTTAAAGCAAATAAATCAAATTACAGTTAGCCCTTTTTATAGTTACACTCGACTGATCAGGTTCATGCAAATGTACCGCCCACGTGTCAGCGGCCGAGCCGCTCGGATCCGGAACCGCGGTGGCTCGAGGGGTCTCCGGACCCGGGGGTTCGTGCGGACACTTGAGTTTGAAAAGGGGAGTATGTACAGGGGAGTTAGAAGTTCGTGACGCTACCCACGGTGCATGGTAAGATGGAGTACCACCGCTGCTGTTAGGGGGGAGCCCGGTGGCGGTAATATGGCAGCAAGGTGTCTAACCCCTCCGTGGGTAGGGGCTTGTGCCCCGGGGCCCGGTGATGGCAGTGAAGGGGTGCCGTTGGGAAAGAAAAGGGTTTCTGTCTACTCACTCAGTCCAAGAATACTGACACGGACAGCTTGTAAACCAGAATTCTGAGCACCGCTGCAGCAAGGAGGGAGCACGCTTGGATCCGTGCCCTTGCTGTTGCTTGTTAGCCTGGGACCTTTTCCGTGGCACCTTGTTCACTGTTTGGACCCTGTAGTATGGAACGTGTCGGGTCCCGCTCACCCGTATAGCTAACGGAGTGAGCTTTCTCTCATGGTTCACGCTTGGGTTTTGATGGACTGTGTTTTGGGAAAAGTCCTATCCCCTCGTTGCGCTAGTACCCCGATTTTGGAGCGGGTGAGGGATGAATCTTGAAGACTTCACCCCTGTCGGGTAAATTACCAGGACGCTTGAAGCTACTTCCCTTGACAGAATCCCCTGTGAATCCCGGGTTCCAGCCCCTACCAGGCCCAGACCAACGTCTGCCACCTAGAAGTCTTCAGGAGCCCTGCTCCTCTGAAAGTCACCACTCCACACTCCTGCTCCTTCCACTCCTTTCTCACTTCTCTTTTCACTTTTTCACTTTCCCCAACCAACCCCCCAAATGGGCAGCCCTATTCCCTTCAGGCACCCCAATGGTGTGTCTGGTGGGTGTGGTGTAAAGTGTTCCTAGGGTTTTGACTGGCTCTGTTCTTAGCAACACCAAGGACAGGGATCCGTAACCAAGGAGGATGCGGATACTGTGCAGAAGGGCAGATTGCACAATACCCTGTGATGACCTGATAGGCCAGGGTGTCACACAATCACGGCAGGTCATTACTAACAGAGTCTCTTAACAATAAACCAACCCCGGTCCTTCCATCAGGGAAGTATCAGTGTCACCCTTACTTAGGGTATGTTCACACACGGCATCTTTTTTTACCACAAAGATGCAGCCTTTTTGTCCCAAAAAACGCACAAAAAATGCACCGTGGCAAAAACGCATAAAAAAGCCATGTGTTTTTGACGCTTTTTTACCGTGTTTTGCCAATGCGTTTTTTTAAGTCAAATCTATTGACTGGAAGGGCTCAAAAATGCAGGAAAAATGCAAAAAGAATTGACATGCTGCATCTTCAAAAACGCAGCCAAGATGCAGCCAACAAAAGATGCCCAGTGGGGACAGCAAAATCAAAATCTCATAGACTTTGCTGGGAGAAGGAAATGCAGACATTTTGGTGCATCTTTGTGACCTCAAAAATACACCAAAAATACAGCAAAAGATGCCCTGTTTGAACTTAGCTTTAATGTCAAAGTATGCAGTTAAACGAGAAAAACTCTCAACTTTCATAAATCTATCTGTGGTAGTGGTTCACTAAATATGGTAGCGATATGTTTGCACTTCACCAACAATTAACTAGTATTCAACATTTCTCTCTCATAGTAACGTACGTCAAGGAAAGAAGTAATGGCCCAGCTCATTTCGATGTTGCTCCTGATCAAATGTTCATTTCTCAGTCTCTGGTTCTTGATGACCCATCTTTGGTGTTTGACTGTTTAGTCTGATCCTATTGTGGTTCCAGTATTTGGTGCTCAGTCTTCAGTTCCTCTGACAACAATATTAGGTATTTGGGTTCCTCTGCTAATGGTATTCGATCCTTGCGTTCCTTTAGTGATAATATTCAGTCTTTGGGTTCCTCAGGTGATGGAATTCAGTCTTTGGGTTCCTCTGACGCCGATATTCAGTCTTTGGGTTTCTCTGGGCTTAGTACACTTCCAGATGTTTCCCTTGCAGATGACACGGGCCTGCTCTGCTGTGCACACATCTGCTCCCCTGGTAATCTTGGCGTTGATTCCGCCTTCTTGCTACTGGCTAAGCCAATTATATTGTATAACTGCACCACAGTTGTCCCCTGTCCCCCTTGTAATTCTTCCCTCGAAGAAACACACTTTTTACAGATTGGTTCCTGGTGACCCTGGTCCTCCAGCAAATGGTGATGTTGGTTTGCAAATGTTGTGGAGCAATGGAGATGTGTACCTTCTTCTGGCTACCCCCTTACAGACCACTCAATAGGTTAAAATATACAGATGTGTGAACAGCCCCTCATATACTATAATAGGTATGAGTCTTATTAATGAAAACCATGGCTAGAACTCATACATGAAAAACCGAATGCGTTATTATGTCGAAGCTAGTTCTTAATGACACTGGCTGTATGTTTGGACTCGCTGCAGAATTTATTTGGCGCCAATCAGATACTTCTCTTGATGGTATTGCGTAGTAGAAAAGTATCTGCATGTATTTCTCAGCATTGAGGACTCCATTAATTCTGACCAAATGCTCAATTCCATTTGTTGAAATGGAGCCGCAAACTTGCAATGAGCCTCCAATATACTTCACTGTTGTTTGTAGACACTCATTATTGTACCACACTCCAGCCCTTCAACAAACTGCCATCTGTTACATCCCAATATTTTGTTGAATCAGTCCAGAGCACCTGCTGTAATTTTTCTGCACCTCAGTTCCTATATTTCCATGAATAGTTCAGTCACTTGGCCTTCTTTCTATGTCAATGGTATAGCTTTTTGGCCACAATTGTTCAAAGAAGACTACTTCTGGCCCAAATTCTGTCAAATTTGAGCTAAATCACAAAAATATGAATAACCACAGAATAAATAATAGAAAAAAAATATTGTTTTATTGAAATACGATTAAAAAAAATAATAAATAAATATATATATATATATATATATATATATATATATATAGACTGTAGCCCTTGTGGGCAGGGTCCTCTCTCCTCCAGTACCCGTCTGTGTCTTGTATTATTTATGATTATTGTACTTATTTTTATTTTGTATACCTCTTTTCACATGTAAAGTGCCATGGAATAAATAGCGCTATAATAATTATATTTATTATTATTATTGATCTATATGTTGCTTTTTCCTACATGGTGTGTTCTTCACTTGATATATGCAGTGTACATTTATATTCATATGATTATTTAACTAATTTTATTTTGCATTGCTGTTTGAATATATTTTTTACTTTCTTGTTGTATCTTCCTTATTATTTATTTCTTGTGCAGTCAATACATCAATATATATACTGATATCCCATTAAGACACATTTTTGTGAACATTAATTTGTGTGCTTCTCCTCTACCTATTTTAATATTTATATTTAATATACATTTTTAATTGTATATCAATAAAACTGTATTGTTTAATATTATTTTATTCACATTTTTGTTGTGTAGTTGGGTAGTGATCATGTCAATATCCCTCCAACTACGATATATACACACACACACACACACACACACACACACACACACACAGTATACGCTTCCATAGTGTTTAGGCCCTGTCACACACAGAGATAAATCTTTGTCTGCAGTGAAATCATGGACTTATTGTTCCATTTGTACACAGCTGTCGCGGGCGGAGGAGGGGACGCTGCGCTCTCCCACTGCTCGGGTCCGGCTGCTGCTGCTCGGTGGTGGCTCGAGCGGTAGGCAGGATCCCGGGGACTCGAGCGGCGTTCCTTGCCCATGAGTGAAAAGGGGGGAATTGATTGTGGGGATTTGATATTGTCTGTGACGCCACCCATGGTTGTGTTGAGATTGGTAACACCACCGCTGCTCTGGACGGGGATCCCGGGAGCGATGACAGGGAGCAGCCTGGATGTTAGTCCTCCCCTCCGTGGGTAGGGGGTTGATTGTCCCGGGGCCCGGTGAGGGGGTAGAGATGGATGGCAGGCGGGTTACGGGGCCTGGTGAGGTGCAGGGTCGCGGGGGCAGCGCTGTGCCGCACGGCACGGTGGTACTCACTCAGCCAATGATAAACACAGACTCTCCGGTAAAACAAACGGCTGGATGGACGGGTTCCACAGACGGCTGCGGTGTTTCTCCTCCCGGCAGGTTGATGGTGACTGCCTTTCCCTGCACCTGTGTAGTGTAGACGGTTCCAATGGGTTCCCACCGGTAACCCGCTCCCCAGCTTGAAGGTTGCTGAAGGAGCCCCTTTTGCCCGCAGGCTCTGGCCCTGGGAACTTTAGCCTTGGCGGTGACTGTGTTTCCCTCTAACGGTTGGACTGTTGCCTTCTGTCGGGACTTGGCTGCTGGGAAACCCAGGAGGTTCCCTTCGCTAACGGATTTGACAAATTGCACGGCGACTCCTAGCCTTGTCGGGGTCCGTAAGCCCCTGCCGGATGGTGCTGGCTTCTCTTTGCGTACCGGTCCGGTACCGCCGGGCCACCGCCCATCCACGGTCCTTATGGCTAGCTCCAATAGGCCTCTCCTGCAGACAGTCACCACCGTATGCCAACCTTGCTGTTCCGTCCGGGCCACACACCCGGACCACTTTCTGTCTGCTCCTTTACCACTTCACTCTCCTCTCACTTTCACTTCCAAACTCAACTAAAGGCTACTTTACACGCTGCGATATCGGTCCCGATATCGCTAGCGTGGGTACCCGCCCCCATCTGTTGTGCGACACGGGCAAATCACTGCCCGTGCCACACAACATCGCGCAGACCCGTCACACATACTTACCTGCCCGGCGACGTCGCTGTGACCGGCGAACTGCCTCCTTTCTAAGGGGGCGGTCCGTGCGGCGTCACAGCGACGTCACTGAGCAGCCGCCCAATAGAAGCAGAGGGGCGGAGATGAGTGGCCGGAACATCCCGCCCACATCCTTCCTTCCTCATAGCGGCCGGGAGGCAGGTAAGGAGAGGTTCCTTGTTCCTGCGGCGTCACACATAGCGATGTGTGCTGCCGCAGGAGCAACGAACTACATCGTTACTGCTACAGTAACGATAATCGAGAATGGACCCTCATGTCACCGATGAGTGATTTTGCACGTTTTTGCAACGATGCAAAATCGCTCATCGATGTCACACACAGCAACATCGCTGATGCGGCCGGATGTGCGTCACAAATTCCGTGACCCCAACGACTCCGCATTAACGATGTCGCAGCGTGTAAAGCCCCTTTTACTCTTTTTCCCGCCTCCAGGACTTTGAACTCCTCGGTGGGTGGGACCAACCACCTGGCCCACCCCCTGGTGTGGACATCAGCCCCTGGAGGGAGGCAACAAGGGTTTTTGTCTGACTTAGGTGTGCCTGACCGGGAGTGTGGGGTGTGTTGATGTAGTGCTTGTGACGTCCTGGCTTGCCCAGGGCGCCACACAGCCACAAACTGGGCACTGATTGTCCACAATTTAACTGCACCACAGACCTACCACAGACCTACCACAGACCTACCACAGACCTACCACAGACCTACCACAGACCTACCACAGACCTACCACAGACCTACCACAGATTTATCTCTATGTGTGACAGGGCCTTTTGGCATTTCTCAGTTGTGAGCTAATGTCACTGTTGGACATCAGATCTTAAAGTGGAGTGGGCATGAGTTAATACTATTGTTCACTGCATTGTGCTCCCTGAGTTATGGAGATTGCAAAGCAGAACACTGTAAGAGGGGTGGACTGTCGCGATTGCGGGGAAAAGCTGCGGAAGATGGCTCACTTAATTGCACGGCTTGAGCATTGATGAAAGAACATCAGAGTGAACCTTGGCTGGTGCGTTGACTGGTTGTGATCCAAGTCATGGCTGGAGCATCTGCTATTGTCCAGATGCCAGGGAACCGGAAGAGACATGTTAAGAGCCAGTACAAGAGGAGGAAGTGTTTACCTCATCTGCAGATGAGTAGGAAAACCAATGGAAGCTGTACCCTGAACCGAAGTGGGGAAATGCGGTGGATCAACTTGCTGAAAAGGAGGAGTGAAGCAGTGGAGTCTCATGTTAACACCACATTTTAAATTTGCAATGGTGCAGGAATAAAGGACCATTCGGCATAAATTCATGGTGCTTTGTCTTTTTTTAGATTAAAATATGATAACTATAATAACTTATGCAAAGCCATAATAAATACACGCTGATAAGGAAATTGTTACTATTAAGAAGATACATATGGTTGTTACTCATTAAAGTGATCGTCCAGACTTAGGATAAAAGACTGCAGTCACTTAATGGGACTGCAGACTTCTGAATGTTTATAGTGTGCACACTGAACACTGCCAGGATTCTGCACTGTTGCTAGTGAATTGCATGCATGCAGCTATGTGCTGTGTAGACGTGCTCGGCCTTGATTAATAAAAGTAAATTGGGCGAGGCCTAGCACATCTAATTGGAATGTAGACAGAAGTATGCAAATCACACTCTAAGGCTATGTGCGCACTAGAAATGTGAAGTTTCTCAAGAAAATTTCTTGAGAAACTTCTGCCAGTGAAAGATTTCCGGACCTGCGGAAAAAATCCGCACCAAATCCGCATGCGTTTTTGCCGCGGATTTGCCGCGGATTTGCCGCGGATTTACCGCGGATTTACCGCAGGTTTGTCCCTGCAATAAATAATAAAGATAATCGATAGACAGATAATGGATAGAGGGAAAGATGGATAGATGAATAGATAGATAGATAGATAGAGGGATAGATAGATAGATGAATAGATAGATAGATAGAGGGATAGATAGATAGATGAATAGATAGATAGATAGAGGGATAGATAGATAGATGAATAGATAGATAGATAGAGGGATAGATAGATAGATGAATAGATAGATAGAGGGATAGATGGATAGATAGATAGATAGATAGATAGATAGATGAGAAAAACCTATATAATGTTCCACCTCCCTGCATTTTCTAAGCTGGCACCCTTTAGTGACTTTCATGTGGCACTTAGGCTACTTTCACACCTCCAGTTTTTGCTATGCGGCACAATCCGGCACTTTGCATGAAAATCGCAACCGATTTTTTTTGCTGCCGGTTGCGATTTTCCTGCATAGACTTTAATTAGTGCCGCATTGTGCCGCATGGCCTTGCGTTCCGTCCGGTTTTTGCCGCATGCGGCAGATGTAGCCGATGCGGCGGCCGGATGGAACGTTGCCTGGCACGTTTTTTCGTGCGGCAAAAAAAAACCGCATCGCGCCGCATTCGGCGCATTTTTCAATGCATGCCTATGGCGGCCGGATGCGGCGCGATGCGGCAATAACCGCATCCGGCCGCCGCATGCGGTTTTTGCCACTGCGCATGCTCAGTAGCATGCCGCAAGCGGCAAAAACCGGACTGGCCGCACAGGAAAAACTTATGCAAAGGATGCGGTGTTTTCACCGCATCCGTTGCATAGCTTGCACAGCCGGATTGAGCCGCACAGCTCAAGCCGGATGTGTGAAAGTAGCCTAAAGGGTGCTTAGCCTTGTATTTAGCCATAAAATAAATAAATAATTAAAAAAAAATGACGTGAGGTCCCCCCATTTTTTGTAGCCAGCTAGGGTAAAGCAGACGGCTGCAGCCTGCAGACCACCGCTGGCAGCAAAACCTTGGCTGATAATCCAAAACAGTGGGCACCCCACGCTGTTATTTTAAATTATATAAATAATTTAAAACAAAAAACGTGGGGTCCCCCCCATATTGGATCACCAGCCAAGGTAAAGCGGACAGCTGGGGTCTGATATTCTCAGACTAGGGAGGTCCACTGTTATCGGACACTCCCCAGCCTAAAAATAGCAGGCCGCAGCCGCCCCAGAAGTGGCGCATCCATTAGACGTGCCAATCCTGGCGCTTTGCCCCAGCTCATCCCGTTGCCCTGGTGCGTTGGCAAACGGGGTAATATATGGGGTTGATGCCAGATGTGTAATGTCACCTGGCATCAAGCCCTGGGGTTGGTGAGGTCAGGCGTCTATCAGATACCCGACATCACCAACCCAGTCAGTAATAATTAAAAAATAGACAACAAAAAAAGTTTTATTTGAAAAAACACTCCCCAAAACATTCCCTCTTTAACCAATTTATTGAAAAGAGCACAATCAATTCCACGTCCGGCGTAATCCAATAAGGGGGGGGGGGGCACGGCGATCCATACCATAGTCGCTGTCCCAGTCAATGAAAAACAGAATGTTCCCCATTGGCTGGGAGAGCAATGCAGTGACCTGAGCTAACATCAATAGGTCAGCTCAGGTCACTGCAGGGGATGACGAGCGCTGCCATCAGGAGCATAGATGAGATCATTACCTTCTGTGATAATCTCCTGTACTGCTGACGTCAGCGCTGTCACTGACTTATCGCGAGAGCCCGTGACGTCACCGCTAGTGACAGTCTCAGGCCGCTCGCGAGACAGGCATAGACGGCAGTGACCACGGTGACGTCAGGAGGCAGGAGATCGTCACAGCAGGTAATGATCTCACCTCCTGACAGCAGCGATCGTCATCCCCGCGGCTCCCAGCACTGCAGGATGTCAGTGTCTGCCTGCGCTGCCACGTGACAGGCTGCTGACACCCTGCAGTGCAGGCAGCCGCGAGGCCGGAGCAGGACACACACTGCACGGGCACCTGGAGGTCGCACGGAAGTGCTTCTGTGCGGCGTCCAGGGAGTGCGACGTGTGTGTTTACTCTGCTCCTCTTCCTGGCATAATGACATCGCTTCCTGCAAAACCGTAGGCAGCGATGGGCATTACCGCAGGTAAATCGCGGCTATTCCGGTGGTATACCGCACATCATTGCTACCTGCGGAATACCCCCGGAATACCGCAGGTACCTGTGGAAATTATTGGACATGCACATTTTCTCAAGAAAGTTTCTCGAGAAAATTTTCTCAAGAAATTTTCTTGAGAAAAATCCGCACAGTGCGCACAGCTATTTTTTTTTCTCATTGAATTTCATGGGAAATGTCTGCACAAAGATTGCAGACATTTCTCAAGAAATTTCCGGGGCAAATCCGCAGGTAAATCCGCGGGAAAAACGGTCTAGTGCTCACATAGCCTTAGGTCACGTGACTGCCCAATTTTATTGGCAACATCAGAGAATTGTAGCAGTATGCAGTGTGCACACTGTAAGGATTCACATAGTGGCTGCACACTGTCATGCCAAGCCTATACAACCTATTTAAGGCTTATTTGTTATGATTCTGTATAAAATAAATAGCAAGTTAACTAAACATGTCTATATTAGTTTTAAAAGCAATGAATGCATCAGCAGAAAGTTACATATTATTTAAAGGGGTTGTCCACTACTTATATGATGACGGCATAGTGGACCCTAGTTCTCAGTTCTAGAGCTGCTCCGTCTTCTGCTAGTGGCTGTGGCCGGGTACTATATGCTTCCTGTTGATTTAAATATTAGGTCGATGTACAATACCCAAACGCGGCCACTATCAGAAGACAATGTAGCTCCGGAACTAAGCATTTCCAGCCCCCTGCTGCCGCCACCAGCACCAAGAACAGCTGATCAGCGAGGGTGCGGAGTGTTGGACACTGGCCGATCAGACATTGATGACCTATCTTAAGGATAGGCCATCATTATTAAATATATATATTTTTTTAGATAAGTGTAGTTTTTACAGTGGCTATGTATTTATGTAATCTGACAATGGCCAGTGTTTGCATGTTATAGGCATGTGGTTGCATACAGCCATACGGTCCAGTTGAACATTATAGATAAAATGGTGTAAACCTAACTTCAATCTTTGTTAAAATTAGTCGAATTCAATAAGTGGTCAAATACATTTTTTGTCTACGAGATATAGTTTTCATTTTGGTGCTTTAGAACCCTTCAGATACATTATTTTCAGCATTTTCAAACTCTTATAAAAAACAATATTTACTGTATTTTAAGCATTTTTAATAATTTTTCAGTGTTAGTGGGATATATTTTTACATTTTTCACAGTGTTTTTCAAGTGCATAGAGGCTTATGGGGTGGAGATATAGCTTAGTTAGATCAAGGAGAGCTGTACATATAAATAAATATTATCTAAGTGACATATGCATAATTGTATAGATAGTCAAACCATATATTTAAAACCAATCTGTAAAGTAAGTCACTTATAGAAGGAGAGCAGGGTCCCGCCTTACCCGACACGGGTTTCGCACCGTTCAGTTTAATTATATGCATTTAGCCCCTATATGTGGAATATAGTCATTGGTGTATTTATGCTTATGGGTAAAATAGCCAAAAATTACAAAATGAACAGCACAATATGCCAAAGACCCAAAAATACCAACAAAATGCTCATACCCAAACAATAAACAGCACAAAAAATTTTGTATGTAAAAGTGGCCTTACACTATTTTTATAAAGCCAATAATCAAGACAATAAGCTCTTTTGGGATCACTAACTATAACTGTGTGTTAACATGTTGCAGTCGTAATACAGCTTTTTGCTAAAAATTTCTGCAAAACAGTGCAATTTTGTTGTGATCAAAGGCAACATAACTACAATGTGTAAACATTGAGACGTCCATTTTTCTTGTGAGGAATTGATCGATTTTCATCAGTGTTTTGGGTCAGATTTTCATCAGTTTAGCCCCACAGTTTATCCTGAGTAAGTGTTCTATCTATGATGAACAGGGATAGAACTCATACGTGAAACACAGACATCTGAGTAAGGGTTCGGTTCCACTTGCCTTTTGTACGGACGAGTGCAATCCAATAAAACATCGGATTGCTCTCACGCTAGTGCAAAACTATGAGGTAGTGCTCATCTACTTTTGATTTCTCATGCCATATCAGCATGAGCAATGAATCGCAGCGAGTCTTAGCTCACACGCACCCATACAAGTCTATAGGTGCGTGTGAAACTTCGCACTGCACTCGCATGTCATCTGACTGCAGTGCAATGTACGCAGAGACAGGCAGAAGAGGAGATGGGGAGAAAGTGCTCTCTCCCTCTTTTCCGCAGCTGTGATCCGATCGCAAGATCGCATCACAGTCGCATGACCATCAGCTCAAACTCGCAGCTGAGGATCATTAGCATATCGCTTCCGATGCTCTCACATCGCAAGCTATGCGCAAGTGGAACCGAGGCCTGAAGGTTGAAATCTAAGGCTAAGAATCCATTTAATGTCCATGGAAATTTCTTGTAATTTATAGCATGACGTGGCACTGCCCCTCATGGAAGATTTCAATGTCATACCATAGATTTGACCACTTATAGACATCTCCCTTCTTAACATCAGGAATTACCTGTGGAGTCTAAAGTGTTAATGATCATCATGAAAAGAACAGAATTGGCTAGGCTAGGAATTTATCTAAAAATATTTATTGAATCTCATCTGCATGTCATAGAACTCTATCATGCCATTAGCTTTCTAATTAATTCCCAATCTGTCACTATCGGGTATAATAGCTGATGAAAAATAGCTACAGTGAGAATGGATTAATGCATTCCTTTAGGACCAGCAGAAGATGTTTGTTTTGTAAAGCACGCATGATGTAAAATGTGTTATTTGGCTGTTGGGAAATGCAGTATATGTGTAAATACACTCGCTCATTTCAAGCCAAATGTATTAGGTAAAGTTGTATAGAGAGAAATGGCTGCCTTGTAATTGTGTGCATGCAAACGTAGAGTGCTGTATACTGTATATTTGGATAAAAATATACATAGACAATGTGTTATTTCTTTATTAATATATTTATAAGAGATGAGTGAATCTTTTAAAATTTGAATTTAGCAGCTTTGTTCAATTTGTCAAAAAATTTGATTTGCAGTAAAATAATTCAGCTCAAATTGCAAGTACCCTAAAGCATTTAATTACCTGGAAAAGACATATGTAATACCCTGAGATCTCCATGGTCACCCTTAGTAGTGTCAAAATGACCTGGTGACCATAAGAACAGATTGTAAACAGTAGTAACCAGAAACTCGTGTAATAGCACAATGCACTGACAGAGTTGTCATGCTTTTTAAAATTAAAAATTGGTTTAGAAGTTATGTCTCTTAGTCATTTGTGATCAGGCAGACCATTCTGTTCCTTCTTGTAAGTTGAAGGCAATATATGAAATTCCCTACACATGTTCCTTCTAAGAATTCATCTGCCTATTCATGTGGTATATACTAATGCTGATTGAAAATGCATTTCGTAAACAATGTAAGCAGGGTCCTATCTTCCTGGCGCTGCTGCTTCCGGGTCCACGGTGCAGTGAATATACAATGAGCATAATGTGCGGGCCCTGAAGCAAGTGACAGCAGCGCTGAAGACAGCAGGGCTGGAGACAGGTGAGTATAGAAAATCACTTTATTTCAAAGACACGTGATTTCTCCAGTATGTGTCACACGCATTACACTACTGTGTGATCCGTGTGACATCAGTGCTACAGGAGAAAAACTGACTTGTCTTACGGACATATGGTCCTTGTGAAAACACTGATATGTGTGCAGACCCATTGATTTTAATGGGTTTGCATATGTCCGTGTCTCTGGCACGTATGAAAATGGATGTCATACATACCGGAATCACTGATGTGTGAAAGGGGCCTAACATGGTGTCCAAACAATGGGAGATATAGAGACAAGGTTCCATTCCTGGTTTGATTACCCTGTCCAATCATGAGAGTTAGTGATGAAAACCCACTACATAGCTTTTTATGTTGAGACTTAGGGGCACTTTGCACACTACGACATCGCAAGCCGATGCTGCGATGCCGAGCGCGATTGTCCCCGCCCCTGTCGCAACTGCGATATCCTTGTGATAGCTGCCGTAGCGAACATTATCGCTACGGCAGCTTCACATGGACTCACCTGTCCTGCGACTGTCGCTCTGGCCGGCGACCCGCCTCCTTATTAAGGGGGCGGGTCATGCGGCGTCACTGCGACGTCACATGGCAGGCGGCCAATAGGAGCGGAGGGGCGGAGATGAGCGGGATGTAAACATCCCGCCCACCTCCTTCCTTCCGCATATCCTACGGAAGCCGCGGTGACGCCGGTAGGAGATGTTCCTCGCTCCTGCGACTTCACACACAGCGATGTGTGCTGCCGCAGGAGCGAGGAACAACATCGGACCGTTGAGTCAGCGTAATTATGGATTTCGCCGACGCTGCACCGATGATACGATTGCGACGCTTTTGCGCTCGTTAATCGTATCATCGAGGCTTTACACACTACAATGTCGCATGCGATGCCGGAAGTACGTCATTTTCAATTTGACCCCACCGACATCGCACCTGCGATGTCGTAGTGTGCAAAGCCCGCCTAAGTGTAGGACAACAAACACGGATCAATAGTAAAGACGTTTTTATTTCAATGCAGAAGTGAAAAGACAAAAGACCATGAAGACAGCAGGCTAGGAGCATAACTGAAGACTCTAGTTTAGTGTGAACGCACACTTCTACTGGCAGGGAGGAGTTTACTTGAAAAGACTGTTGCCAGTTATAGTCCTAGCATGCTGCCTCTCTGACTTCTTGACTTTAAATTTATGCAATCAAATAAAGATGTGTTTTTACTATTTGTGAGTGCTTTTGTTCTCCTATTCTAAGGCCCCTTTCACATTGCATTTTTCCCTACGTCCACAGGTCCCGTCGGGGCATCCGTCTGGACCGCGCCTCCCCCACTCTGCAAAGCATGCTCCGGACGCATGCGCCCAACAGGGCCATTCACTGTTATGGAGCGCACTGCGTTAGCGTGTGCTCTGTTTTGTGCCATTTTTTGCACATATACGTTTCTGCAGACGGACACCCGAACGTAGAGGAGTACGTTCGGGTGTCTGTCTGCAGAAACGTATATGTGCAAAAAATGGCACAAAACAGAGCACACGCTAACGCAGTGCGCTCCATAACAGTGAATGGCCCTGTCGGGCGCATGCGTCCGGAGCACGCTTTGCAGAGTGGGGGAGGGGCGGTCCAGATGGATGCCCCGACGGGACCTGTGGACGTAGGGAAAAATGCAATGTGAAAGTAGCCTAAATTTCATGTACGTGACATGTTTCTACTGCATGAATAAGCAACATGGTTTACTTTTTTCAGTGTCTTATCAGTTATATTGTTTCAATAAAGCCCAGTACTCCAGCAGGTATCTCTATACTGCCAATCCCACTCTTGTCCTTAGTGAACAGCCTACTACATTCCCAATCCTGTGCAGGTTTTAAGGGGGAACTTCAGACCAGTTGAAGCAAAAATAAAAAAAAATCCTCAATCCCCACCCCCCCCAATTAGATTTTGGTTAATAAGATTTGTAGGTACACAAGACAAAAAGTTTTTCATGAACATTTTGTAGCCTTTTATGTCCAGTCCTGTTTAGAAACTCAATACTGTTGTGAAATTGACAGTTCTATTTAAATGTCTATATTGTTGTATTTTTTTGTCTTTTTATTTATTATTATATTTAGTTTTATAACTTTATTATATTGTAAAACTTTCAAAATACAAACTCATACATTATAAAATACAAATGAGCTCTATAGATAGAAAAGAGAAATAGAAAATGTTTTAACATCTCTGATATGAAATGTACAAGACGGTTTTTGTCATTTATTACTGGGTGTAACACTATTTCTTGATGACTACAGATACTTAAATTGTAATGGAGGTTGCCACATTGTTAACAGATGTGGACCACTCTTGGAGATCCATTGTCAAGTAAGTGTGCACCATCTGTGCTGTTGGAAGAGAATTGTCCCTTCCCAATTCTATTTGCCTTACCTGAAGGTAGAATGTAGATTAAGCTAAGTAATGATACTTTAAGCTTAGAGTCATTAACTCCTTAAGAACATGACAATTTTTTTTACCTTAATATGTTTCTTAAATTAAACAGAAAAATTACTATAGTGTAGTGTAGGAGTGTGCACAATAATATATTTTCCTAAATACGTTGCTGTGCAGAGTCTACATATTCTGCATTAATTCTAGCAGCATCGTTACAGTACAGTATTGCATGTTCTTTACTGCTGTATACTTGTACCATAATGAATGGCTCATTTAGATACCAAGAGAGCAGATCCATTGTATTTGCTGATACATGGTGTAATATACAGGACCCTGAAAAAGCTCATACCCCCAAAAGTAAAAGTGATTTGCAGCTTTCAGTAACTTTTTGTGACCTCTACATATATATATATATATAATTACTAAAAGTGGTTTTCCCACGAACAAATTAATTTTAACGTTCATTTTAATCAATAGATCTTGGAGTAATACAAAGTTCCACAATTGAATGTGTTTAAAAAAAATGTCGGAAATCCCCCACAACTGTCCCCTTTTTACACACTGGACCCCTCAATGAATTCATCTTTAAGTGCAGAAAGCATATTATCATAAATGTTAAACCAAATGTTGTTTTGGCCCCAGATTTTACATTTTCACAAGGGGAGATAAATAAAAAAGATCACATAACTATTGCACAATTCCTTGTGCACGTGACAATACTCCATATGTCATTGGAGAGTACTGTTTGGCCACATGGCGAGAATCAGGAGGGAAGGAACACCATTTGTGTTTTGGAGAGCAGAGTTTCCTAGTATAGTTTACAGACACTATATGCAGAGCTCCTAAGTGCCGGAAGTGCCTATGGCTGGACCTAATAGGCCACTATTGGCCAGTTTGAAAATGTCAAGATTACTAATTTTGTTTTTTAATAAAGTGATATGAAAAAACATTGCGACAACCCCAAGTTAAACAGTAGGTTATTTTCTGATGATACATTCCCATTAACTGCTGCAATCCTTTCCTTGTATTTCATAAGTTGACAAATTCCAATAGTCAAAAGGAACAATTGATCTGAATCAATTGAGAGTGGAAAGATGTAATCCAACCCAAGCGCCTGTCACATAAGCAGACAAGTCAGAGGAAGAGAAATATTCATAGCAACCAATTTAAAAATAGTCCAAAAGTGATCTTATTTATTTGTGATCAGGCAGACTTTTCTATGCAGAACACTGGCTCAAACTGATCCTGTCCCGGTTAGAGGCAACATCATCCTGCTGTGACCGAGATGGGGGATGTGCCAACATATATTCCATAATGCCTTCTGCTTCTACCAACTAACATGCTTAGTGGTCAAGAAGGAGAATTCTGACCTGAATTTCATAATTCTGTCGTTCTACTTCTCCAGCTGCTATTGGCTCCCACATTCTTTGTTGTGTTTTTTTTGTTTTACACCACCAAGTCCATTGCCACTTTTTTTTCCCATATGTGATGCCCTGGCAAAACCAGGTTGTCACAGAGACTGCACAAATCCTTCTGGTGCAGGACTCCATCCTCCTTGGCCTACCAACACAGCACCACACACAGGTAACACCAGCCACAAAAGCCTAGTCACCCCCCCGGGACAATAGGGACACACCAGTGGGCGGGACCAGGCGGATGAGAACGCCCATCTAGGGGTCCTGAGGTGTCAGGGGAAGGAACACTGAGACAAGTGCTGAGAAGAGTAAAGTCTAGAGAGTGGAAGTGAGAGGAGTGAAAAGTGGAGTGATAGTCAGGGGTTGGAGCCCCTGGACTACTGGACTACCTGAGCTGACTAAGTGGTAGATGGCAGAGCAGGGCCACAGGTGACGGAGATCCGGTCGCAGGAGACCTAAAGTGGACCAGGGCAGGGTTGTAGCCCGCCGCTGCCGACAGCGGGATTCCGGTCCGGAGGCCGTGCATAGTTTGGGTACCTGGACCCCAGGGCAAGGTCCGCTTTAAGCACCTTACCGATTAGCCAGCAGGGGGCAAGGCTCCAGATCTTGTCCCACAAGTAGCCCAGAGAGCGAAAGGGAAGCCCAACGCGGGGTATAGGGTGTCCGCCAGAACCCACAGAGATCCCAAGGGTCAGATTTTGCAGGCAACGGCTCCCACAGTACACAAAATACAGGGAGCGGATTTCTCACGTTTTATGTGGGTTACATCAACACACAAGAAACTACAAGTGCAGGAAGAAGGCCCCTGCCCTGTCAGCCTGTGTGCGGAACCAAGCACCCCCCTCCAGAGGCTCCCGGCATCCGGCCTTGGTTTACCACATGGACTTTGTGTGATTTATTGCCACAGTGAGTACACCGGTACCATCCGGTCCATTCCTAAAGACTGCTCCCTGCAACCCCGCAGCATCCTCGGGGCCCCGGTACTACACCTCCCCTAAACGTGGATGGGATTCCACCTTGCTGCCCCGCTCCATCAGCCCCGGCGTCCCATACCAAGGCAGCGGCGGTGTCAACAACCATCACCGCAACCCACGGGTGGCGTCACTGACAAACTCTTCCCCTGTAAATACCCCCTTTTTCGTTGTTGTGGGCGACGGGCCGCTGCACGAGCCCTGGATCTGGCTGCCACTTGAGCGCCAGCCACGATCCCAGATCCGAGCGCCTCGGGTAGCTTTCCCTGACGTGGTCAGTCACCCCCCTGCCCGCAACACATATATTTTGCACAACACTATACTTAACTTAAGACAATGTTTACAACCCCAATTATTCAAGCCATGAAGGAATGCTAGGAAGTCATAGAAATGAAAATGTGGCAGCAGGCTGCAGTACGTATAAGTGTACAATGTACAGGTGTTAAATTAGACTAGTGAAACAGGTGTGCAAAAACAGACATGCACATTCCCTCCTCTTCCTAAATACTGGCATGATGCCACACTAGCCTGTCAGCTACCACATCACATCACTTAGCATAGCTAAGCAGGAAACACTGTAAAAAAGCTGAGGCAGGGTATGCAGCAGCCACTTTGGGGAAATTGAATATTGAGAGGATGTAAAGCCTGGTTTACACGCTTCAATAGATCTTTCAATCCGTCGTCGGGGTCAAGTTGTAAGTGACGCACATCCGGCATCGTTCGTGACGTATTTGAGTGTGAAACCTACGTGCAATCAAGATTGAACGAAAATACGGTGATCGCATACACGTCGTTTATTCCTCATACATTGGACGTTTTGTTGTATGAACCTAGTCAATTGAAATGTGTGACATCCCTCATACGATTTTGATGTCTGAGGCTATGTGCGCAGGTGTGCTGAAAGCAATTCTGCTGAAACGCGTTGTAATAATAGGAGTGCCTAATTAATAAAGTTTAAATAACTATCACCAGCAAATATCCTTATAGCGCTATATATAGACCGAAAGAATTATCCATGCATATAATGTATGCGGCAATTCTGGGCGGCTGTTGGCTGATATTGTTAGGCTGGGGGGCTCCCCATAACGTGGAGCTCCCCATCCTGAGAATACCAGCCTTCAGCCGTATGGCTTTATCTGGCTGGTTTTAAAATTGGGGGGGACCGCACGCCGTTTTTTTTAATTATTTAATTATTTATTTCACTGCACAGTATAGACACGCCCACCGGCTGCTGTGATTGGGTACAGTGTGACACCTGTCACTCAGCGTGGGGGCGTGTCTCACTGTAACCAATCATAGGCGCCGGTGGGCGGGGAAAGCAGGGAATACGAGATTGTTTAATGGGCGGCCGGCTTTTTCAAAACAGTAAAAGCCGCCGGAGCAGTGTGAATGCCGTGCAGCGCCGTGGATCGGGGATCGGTGAGTATATGAGAGAGGGCAGCTCAATTCAGTTACTCAGGAGATTAGCGGTCACCGGTGAACAGGTGACCGCTAATCAGGACGCAACACAGACAGAGCCGCAGCATGAGAATGAAGTCGGGTGAGGTTCACCCGAGTTCATTCTGACAGTGCGGCTCTGTCTGTGTCTGCTGTCATCTGCCATTCAGCTCTACATGGCTGTCTGTGTCTGCTGTCAGCGGCCATGTAGCAGAGCTGAATGGCAGATGACATAGTAAAAACGCATCCCTACACATTACACACGCTTGGCAAGTCAATAAATAAAAAAAAAAAAAAAGGGTGCCCAATGCATACGTCACAGAACACATGATCTAAAGGATCGCACACAAAATTGATCAATTTAACATAGACTACTAACGCACGTGTGACAGCAAATGAACGACCTACGTGCAATCTCATTCAATCGCATATGCGACCTGGGCGTGTCACATCGCATACGAGATCGCACACCTAATTGTAAGGTGTAAAGCTGGCTTTAGAGTTCATAGTTTATCAATCAATAGTGTGAGACAGCCATAAAACTGTGCAGAAAACATTTCTGATAGTGTGTAGTAATAGCAAAATGACCATGAAAAGACACTCTAAAATTACAATGTTTATTAAAGTCTATTAAAAATATGCAACGTGTAGCAATCCAGTGCAAAACTTACATATGAATATATTATGTAATAGACACTGCACTCTCTTGTTGATAAAATGAAGACAAAAAGTTTTTTTCTTTGCAAAAAAGTGATTATTTATTTGATGGCGACAAAAGATGGTGGACGTTTTGGCCCAACGGCCTTTATCATGTATAGTCGCTCCACAAGAGGGCTGTTTCAGAAGAGAAGAAGATGATCACTTTTTTTGCAAAGAAAAAAACTTTTTGTCTTCATTTTATCAACAAGAGAGTGCAGTGTCTATTACATAATACGTTCTGGGACTATTGACCCCACACTAGCACCTCTAATGAAACCATACTCTAGCTGAGTGCACACCAATACCCTATAACTCTACATATGAATATAGACATAAAACATGGTAAATACACATTATACACAGAGGATAATATACTGTATTTTTCGGACTATAAGACGCACCCTGGTTTTAGAGGGGGAAAATAGGAAAATAAAATTTTTAGGAAAAAATTTGGTCATGATACACTGTTATGGGGCGAGGATCTGCTGCTGACACTGTTATGGGGTTATGTCCCCAAATTCTCTACTAAGGTACCTCATCTTGGTAATGATCCTCCTGACTTGTATATTATCCCCATCCTTGTATACTGTATATGTCACCCATCACATAAAAACATAAACTTTTAGGCTATGTGTACATGCTGCGTTTTTTCACGCATTTTTGCGCATTTTTTGGGTACAGTTTTGGTCTCAAAACTGCATAAATTTCCTTCCCCAGAAAAGTCTATGAGATTTCATATTCACTGTTTGCACATTAGGCTCATAACATATTCACTCCTTCCCTGCTCACCGGTGGCTGTGATTGGTTGCAGGCAGACTCGCCCCCACGCTGAGTGACAGCTGTCTGACTATAGCCAATCACAGACGTGGGTGGGCAGGTCTATATCATACAGTAATTTAAATAAATAAAAAAAAAATATAAAAAAACTACGCGCAGTCCCCCCAAATTTTGATAACCAGCCAAGATAAAGTCTCACAGCTGGGGGCGGGTATTCTCAGGCTGGGGAGACCCATGTTATTGGGAGCCCCCCAAGCCTAAAAATATCTGCCAACAGCCACCCAGAATTGCCGCATTCATTAGATGTGACAGTCCCAGGATTTTTCCCAGCTCATCCCGATTGCCCTGGTGCGGTGCCAATTGGGGTAATAAGGAGTTAATGGCAGCAGCTCACAGCTGCCACTAAATCCTAGCTTAGTGATGGCAGGCGTCTATGAGACACCACCCCATTACTAAAGCCTGCTTTACACGCTGAAATTAATCGTGCGATCGCATTTGCAATCGCACCCACCCCCATTGTTTGTGCGGCACGGGCAATTTGTTGCCCGTGTAGCACAATGCTGTAACCCCCGTCACACGTACTTACCTTCCAAACGATCTCGCTGTGGGTGGCGAACATCCACTTCCTGAAGGGGGAGGGACATTCGGCGTCACAGCGACGTCACACAGCGGCCGGCGAATAGAAGCGGAGGGGGGGAGATGAGCGGGACGTAAACATCCCACCCACCTGCTTCCTTCCTCATTACCGGTGGACGCAGGTAAGCGGTGTTCATCGTTCCCGGGGTGTCACACGGAGCGATGTGAGCTGCCTCGAGAACGATGAACAACCGGATGTTCGATTTTTTGAAAATGAGAGACGTGTCAACGATGAACGAGAAGGTGAGTATTTCAGCTCGTTCACCGTCGCATGTAGCTGTCACATGCTACGATATCACTAACGATGCCAGATGTGCGTCACTTACGACGTGACCCCGCCGACATCTCGTTAGATATATCGTAGCATGTAAAGCCCGCTTAAGCTGTAAGTGAAAGTAAATAAACAAAAACACCCAAAAAATCCTTTATTTGAAATAAAACACAAAAAAGCCCCATTTTTCACCACTTTATTAATCTCTAAAACACCCCTCCAGGTCCAACGTAATCCACACGAGGTCCCACAACGCAGCCAGCTCTGCTACATCTGACAATCACAGAGAGCGGCTATAAAGCACGACCGCTCTCTGTGAGGGTCAGGCCGCAAGTGAAGTGAGCTTCAGCTGTCACCGCACATCACCTGAGTAAAGTCACCGCTGATCTCGCACGGCTCACTTCAGCCGCGGCCTGATATGCAGTTACAAGTCCAGGACTCCCGCTTTATACTCACCTTTCCTCACTCCACGCAGCATCGCTTGTCTTCCTGTCTGTGCCAGCACCTGTGTGGAGCCGTGCGCACAGCAATGACGTCATCGCTGTGTGCACCACTCTCCACACACATCAGCGGGCAGGCAGACGGGAGGACATCGCGATGCTGCAGGAATTGGTGGCCGGTGAGTATACTGTACTTATTCACTGCCCTCCGTGCTGATGATGATACGCGGAGGGCAGTGAATATAGCCACACATGATCACTCCAGGCTGTAGTTGCCAGGGATGATCACGCGGGCCGGCTGTTAATTATGCACGCATCCTCCGCCCCTCATCCCGCCCACCTCTCAGCGCCAGCTTCAGTGCTGAGAGATGATGTGTGTCAGGATGCAGTGCATATGAAAAAAGATAATGAGCGGTCATAGCCGGCTTTACCTGTGTGCGAGTGGTGCGGTCGCACAGGGCGCCGGCAGGCCGGCAGTAGAGGTGGCGCACAGGGAGCAGAGCTGTTTACTTTCACTTTGCTGCTCCTAATGCACAGGCTCCAGCAGTGAGCGCTCCCCCTCCCCTACGCTCTGCATACTGTCAACTCCCTGCACAGTCTACAGCAGGGGGCGCCCTCCCCTGCTCTCGGCTCTGTGTCCTCTCTCCTCCCGTCTTTACCATAGAGACGGGGGAGGGGTGGCAGCACTGCCGGAGATGCTGTTACAAAAGCTACACTGAAATCCTGGAGTGCAGGAAGTGACTGTATGTGAGTATAGCATGCTGTGTGTCATCTGTAATGTATTATGTGCTGTGTGTGTGTTATGTATAATTTGTGTGTCCTGTATAGTGTGCAATATCTAGCTGTCTGTCTATCTATTATCTGTCTGTCTATCTCTCTATTATATATCTATCCATTATTTATCTATCTATCTTTCTATTATCTATCTACCTATCTGATATCTATTTGTCTATCATCTATTCAGCGTTGGTCTGGCACACAGACACCAGTCAATAAACCAGTGGGCTCTCCAACTGGCCATAGAGGGGACCCGCTGGCAGTGGCACTACTGGCATCAAAGATCCGGAGCTCCGGCACAGAACTTCTTGGCCGGAGCCCCGAATCTTCTGCAACCACCGCACTGAACTATGTCGGCGTCACCCCAATACAGTTCAATCCTGTGACAGAGCAAGAGCTCCATGCTCTATCACTGCCCGTCTCCTAAGCCACAGACCACTGCAGGCCTGTGTCTTAAGAGACCGTATATCTACAAGGGCAGTGCAGTCACATCATTGCATCGGCTGTCTTCTCAGCCACCATAGAAGAGAAGACGGAGGCTGCGGTGCTGGGAATCAGGATTAGGTGAGTATAATTTTTTTTTATGTCTATTTGGGATCTGTGGGGGCTCCTGTTGTATATAAGAGGCTATGTGGGGGCCCCTGCTATGTATGGGAGCCTGTGTGAAGGCTCCTGCTGTGTATAGGAGGCTGTGTGAGGGCTCCTTCTCTGTGTAATAGGATGTGTGGGGGCACCTGCAGCTGACATCAGGGGGAGCCTGTGACGTGATGCCAGTGGGCCCTGCAGCTGCAGTCACAGCGGGTGCAGAGCATGTGTAGGGGGTAAACAGATACATACTGTATATATATTTACTAGCTGTAGTACCTGGCGGTGCCCAGGATAGTAACTGTCTTTCTCCCACTCTCTCTGTCCCTCTCTGTCTGTCTGTCTCCCACTCTCTCTGTCTCTGTGTGTTTCTGTCTCTGTGTGTCCGTGCTTGTGTTTGTGTGTATCTCTGTGTGTCTCTGTGTATCTCTGTCTATATGTGTCACTGTGTCTGTGTCTCTGTGTCTCTTTGTGTCTCTGTGTGTCTCTGTCCTTGTGGGTCTCTGTGTGTGTCTGTCTCTGTGTATCTCTGTCTATGTGCCTGTCTCTGTGTGTCTCTGCCTCTGTATCTGTCTGTTTCTGTGTCTCTGTCTGTGTGTCTCTGTGTGTGAATGTGTCTCTGTGTGTGTCTGTGTTTCTGTGTGTGTCCATGTCTCTGTATGTGTGCCTCTGTGTGTCTCTGTCTCTGCATGTCTGTGTGTCTCTGTCTGTGTGTCTCTGTCTTTGTGGGTCTCTGTGTCTGTCTGTCTCTGTGTATCTTTGTCTCTTTCTCTGTGCCTCTGTGTCTCTGTATCAGTTATCAGTCTTTCGGTGTCTATGTGTCTGTGTGTCTCTCTATCAGTCTCTGTATTAGTCTGTCTCTGTGTGTGTCTTTGTGTGTCTCTGTATCGGTCTCTGTGTGTCTGTGTTTCTGTGTGTCTCTATCAGTCTTTGTTTCTATGTCTCTGTGTATGTGTGTCTCTGTATCAGTCGTTGTCTATGTGTGTGTCTCTGTATCAGTCTCTGTGTGTCTGTGTGTGTCTCTGTGTCTCTCTCTTTGTCTCTGTCTCTATATTAGTCTCTGTAATTCTATGTCTGTGTGTGTCTGTGTCTCTGTCTATGTCTCTGTATCTCTATCTCTGTGTCTCTGTGTGTCTTTGTCAGTGTATGTGTGTCTCTGTTGCTGTGTGTGTCTCTGCATCAGTCTCTCTGTGTGTGTGTCTCTCTTTGTGTCTCTGTTTCTGTGTCTGTCTCTGTGTTTCTGTGTGTCTGTTTCTGTATCAGACTCTGTGTCCCTGTGTGTCTCTGTGTGTCTCTGTATCAGTCTGTGTGTCTCTGTCTCTATATCAGTCTCTCTGTGTCTATGTCTCTGTGTATCTCTGTCTCTATATCAGTCTCTCTGTGTCTCTGTGTGTCTCTGTCTCTATATCAGTCTCTGTGTGTCTCTGTCTCTGTGTGTGTCTCTGTGTGACACTGTGTCTCTGTTTGTGTGTCTGTGTCTCTGTTTGTCTCTATCGACATCATATTATCTGACACATTACCTGTCTTATACTAACAATGTCCTTTCCAAACAAAGAGCCTCATGGTCATAGCTTAAGGTCTCATTGTGGGCAGCACCAGACAGGGTATAGGATTAACCCTCCAGTGTGGCCCTGAGACAACACACTCCAGGAGCAATTTCAAAAAACAAGAGCACTAGGAGTTTTAGTGCAAAAGTAGAAATTTATTATAAATATCAATAGATAACAACAACTTGTATAGAGGACATGTGAGTCACGCGACCGGATGCCAGGGGAGTCAAGGACGCCAGCGCAACCGCACAGCGCACTCCCGGACAGCGCACGAATGCGCATGCACGGGACACGCTGAAGAGAGCGCGGCGTCACGGCTCCCAAGCAACAGGGGGGACGCGGAAGATGCGAAGCGCCAGACTGAACCAGGATCTGTTAAATCTTGCTGACTAATGGAATCGATGTGATTCAGCATTTTATACTCATTCAGATTGCCTGCAAGCTGGCCTGCTTCAGCTGTGATACCCTGACTCTATAAAAGTTATTTTCAGTGTGGTTCTTGGGATCCGGGTATTTAATCCCTCTGTCTTGCTCGCTATGTCCTCTATACAAGTTGTTGTTATCTATTGATATTTATAATAAATTTCTACTTTTGCACTAAAACTCCTAGTGCTCTTGTTTTTTGTAACAATGTCCTTTGTTGCCTATAGCAACCAATTACAGCTCCTATTAATGACCTGTAGCTCCCAGCTCCATTGATTTTAATGTAAGCAGGTTTTTCGGCAAATAACTAAAGCACGGGGTTACATTTTCCCCTCAAAACATCAAGACTTAAGGGTGCTTTACACGCTGCGACGTCGCTAGCAATTGCTAGCGATGTTGCGCGAGATAGCACCCGCCCCCGTTGTGTGTGCGATATTGTGTGATCGTTGCCGTAGCGAACATTATCGCTACGGCAGCGTCACACGCACATACCTTGACAGCGAAGTTGCTATTACCGCCGAACAATCCCTCCTTCAAGGGTCAGGGGCATTCGGCGTCATAGCGACGTCACTGCCGAATCACTAAGCGACCGTCCAATAGAAATGGAGGAACGGAGATGAGCGGGACGTAACATCCCGCCCACCTCCTTCCTTCCTTCTTGCCAGTGGACGCAGGTAAGGAGATGTTCGTTGCTCCCGCGGTGTCACAGATAGCGATGTGTGATTCCGCAGGAACGACGAACAACATCGTACCGGTGGCAGCAGCGATATTAAGGAAATGAACGACGTCTCAACGATCACCGTTTTGGAACAATTTTGCGATCGTTGATCGTTGCTCACTAGTGTTACATGCTGCGATGTCGCTACCGGTGCCGGATGTGCGTCACTAACGACGTGACCCCGACGATATATCGGTAGCGATGTCGCAGCGTGTAAAGTACCCCACCATAGTCTATGACGTTCCCTGAGTCACATGAGGCGTCTGTGCAAAATTCTGTGATTGTAAATGTGACGGTGCGGATTCCTTTAACGGACATACACACATACATACACTCAGCTTTATATATTAGATTATACACCCTACATATGTCCTGTACATGTTACGTATAGTGTGTAATGTAATGTAATTCTGAATATTGACCTGCCATATCCTATAGGTGTGTAATATGCGCTGTTAGGATTTCACTTGCCGATTTGAGTAGTTGTCATCTGATCGCTCACTTGCGATTTTCAATGTGTGGTCATTGATTGAAATTTATAACAAATGGAAAATTATAACAATGAGAGAAGCAGGAGGAGACGTCATTCAGCAGATGACCCCCAGTCTGCAAATCACTGGTGAGTAATCACATGACCACTCAAATTGGCAAATTAAATCCTAACAGTGTATATTACACATTTTGGGGTTCGACCAGTCAATGTGCAGAATGTCAAACCCAGGGGAGATACCAGTCAGCCTAGGGCAGCAGAGCAGGGAGAAGCCATTGGGCACCAGCCTCCCGGGCTCCTCATCCTGGTGGCATCGTCCTCGGCCAGAGATAAAATGTGTTTTATGTGAAATGGGGAAGCATCAGAGTAAAATATACATGACTGCAATAATGGAGCCGGTGTCTGATTCCTTCCACTCGGGGGTCGTGCAGGAGGAATCAGCTGTCAGATTCCTCACCTGGTAGCAAAATAACAGTGGAGTCTCATATGTTACATGGCCTCACTGATGTCTGCACATCACATGTAATGGTGTAGGTTCACACGGGGCATCTTTTTTTTTTACCACAAATATGCAGCGTTTTTGTCCCAAGAGTGCACTAAAAATGCACCACGGCAAAATCGCATAAAAAACGCAATGTGTTTTTGACGTGTTTTTACTGCGTTTTGCCCAATGTGGTTTTTAAGTCTAATCTATTGACTGGAAAGGTTCAAAAACAAAAACCCAAAAATAATTGACATGCTGCATCTTCAAAAACGCAGCCAAGATGCAGCCAACAAAAGATGCCCAATGTAGAAAGCAAAATCGAAATCCCATAGACTTTGCTGGGAGGAGGAAATGCATGCATTTGGTGCATCTTTGTGACCTCAAAAATGCAACAAAAGGTGTCCTGTGTAAACTTAGCATTAAGGGTACTTTACACGCTGCGACATCGCTAACGATATATCGTCGGGGTCATGTCGTTCGTGAGGCACATCCAGCGTCATTAATGACAGCGCAGCGTGTGACACTAAGGAGCGACGATCAACGAGTGCAAAAACGTCAAAAATCATTGCTCGTTGACACGTCGCTCCTTTCCCAAATATCGTTGCTGCTGCAGGTACGATGTTGTTCGTCGTTCCTGCGGCAGCACACATCGCTGTGTGTGACACCGCAGAAACGACGAACATCTCCTTACCTGCGTCCACCGGCAATGAGAAAGGAAGTAGGTGGGCGGCATGGTTCGGCCACTCATCTCCGCCCCTCCTCTGCTATTGGACGGCTGCCGTGTGACATCGCTGTGACGCCACACGAACCGCCCCCTTAGAAAGGAGGCGGTTTGCCAGCCAGAGCCACGTCGCAGGGAAGGTAAGTCCGTGTGACGGGTGTTAGCGATGTTGTGCGCCACAGGCAGAGATTTGCACAACATTACTCACAAATAAGTCTAGCTTTTTTATTTTAGTGTGTCCTCAGACACTTCTCTTTTTCTCTTTCTGTTCTCCATGCCTAGTGTGGCACACTCAGACACATAATGAAAATTCTGTGTCAACTTCTTGACTTTTTATCTGGTTTCAGGTGTGATTTTCAAATTGCCCACACCTATTACTTGCCACCGGTGAGTTTGAACAAGCATCATATACTTAAAACAAAGTTGTTTACTCACAATTTTGGAAAGGTGCCAATAATTTTGTCCGGTCTATTTTGGGGGTTTTGTGTGAAATGATGTCCAATTTGCCTTTTTTCTTATTTTTTTGTGTTTTTCCCCTACACACAAAGTAAACAAACGTTTATGACACAACAATATTTAATTGTACTAATGTTCTGGGAGAGATACTTCATTTTCTGGAACAATTTCAAGGCTACAAATACTTTCGACTATAACTGTATGTGCTTTGTATCTTTCATGTCACTTTTATTTAACTTAGGGTCTTTAAATTTTATAAATTTTTTAAATATACTACCATATGTACAAACATCTGTTATTGGATATTTAATCCCTCACTGACATATGGCGTACAGTTATGTCTTGTATTGGCTCCCTGATGCATTTTTGCCTGCATATGATGGCTGTGCTATTCAGGCATCATCTGCCTCTTACAACCGTGAGTGGAGTGGAACTCTGTTCACAGCTGTTAGCCTGTTAAATGTCACTGTCAATTTGTTACAGTAGCATTTACAGTGCACATTCCTGTGGGTGCGCTGTTCTAACAGCCCATGAGTATCGATGGGTTGTCATGATAGCCTTCAGAAGATCCCCATGTCTGTCATGACTGGACCATACTGTAGTGTAGTGTGACGCCCTGGCAAAACCAGGTAGTCACACATTAGACCCCCACATAACACCTTCCCTCACCTAGGTCACATACAGCCGACCTGAAACCCTAGTCACCCCCCTCAGGGCAAGACAGGCACACCAGTGGGCGGGACCAGACAGGGAACGCCCACCTAGGGGTCCAGACAGCCCGGGGCGGGAAAACAAACAGATGAAGTTGTAGTTCAAGTTGAGAGGAGTGGAGACTGGAGCTAGGTGTAGCTCCAGCGGAGGAGAAGTTCAAGTTGAACGGTGCCAGGGTCGGAGACCTTGTACCTTGGCTAGGTGGCAGACGGTGGTCTCCGTCAGCAGGAGACAGGAAGACAGCTCGGCAGATCTGAGGTGGACCAGGACAGGGTTGGAGCTTGCCGGTACCAACACCGGAGACCCGACCGGAAACCGTGCACAGAGGGGGTACTCGGATGCTGAAACCAGGACCGGAACCAACGGCCTAGCTAATTAACCGATTGAGGACAGGATTACAGGTCCTGTCCCAACCAAAGTCCCAAAAGCAGACAACCACCCACAGAGAGGGATAGGGCAACCGCCAGGGCCCATAGATCCCACGGGTCAGCGTCAGCGGGCACGGCTCCTCAGGCACACAGAAAGCCGGGAGCGGACTCCCGTGTTCCATACCGGGAGGTCTAAACACACAACCACAACTAGTGCAGAGGAAAAGACGGCGATCACAAGCCTGGGTGGGGGACCAGAGTACAACCGGCCGCGGCGGCCGGCCACCAGCACCTTGGTTTACCAAAAGACTCGTGTGATTCATTTGATTGTGAGTAACCAAACCTCCCCTTGTACGTCTGGGCACGCAAGCCCCTGCCATCGCCATACCCTGCACAGAGACACTGGGCCCTGGGGCAAACATCCCTACCCACGGAGGGGTTAACATCCGGCTGCCACTACATCTCCCCCGGGTATCCCACAACAGCAGCGGTGGTGTCCCACTTCACCACACACCGTGGGTGGCGCCATGAACTGAATACGGCCAAGGCTGTACAACTACGTCCTCCATTTCATTCGGCGTGTCCACGTGACCCCCGAGTCCGGAGGATCCCTCGAGCCGCACAGCGGGTCCGGATCCGAGCAGCCCGGCTGCTTCGAGCGTGGGGGCGGAACAGTAGTCATATGGAAGCCATCCTGTGGCTGGCATTTATAGGAGACTGCGATTTTCTTATATACAGAAATACTGTGATATTGCTGAATATAATACCATCATATTTATATTTCCGACCTTAAACAACTTAACTACACCACACAATTACATCATTCTACCTTTTGGGGTTAATTATTTATAGAGGCAAAGGATTTCTTCACATCTTATCTGGGGTATATAATTGAAAACATGTTTGCTTTTTTTCTTCTTCAGCACTCGGACTCTTAGGGGTACTTTGCACGCTGCGACTTCCCTAGCCGATGCTAGCGATGCCAAGCACGATAGTACCCACCCCCGTCGCACATGCGATATCTTGTGATAGCTGCCGTAGCGAACATTATCGCTACGGCAGCTTCACACGCACTTACCTGCCCTGCGACATCGCTCTGGCTGGCGACCCGCCTCCTTCCTAAGGGGGCGGGTCGTGCGGCATCACAGCGACGTCACACGGCAGGCGGCCAATAGAAGCAGAGGGGCGGAGATGAGCGGGATGTAAACATCCTGCCCACCTTCTTCCTTCCGCATAGCCGGTGGAGGCAGGTAGGAGATGTTCCTCGCTCCTGCGGCTTCACACACAGCGATGTGTGCTGCCGCAGGAATGAGGAACAACATCGTATCTCTGATTGGTGCGACATTATGGAAATGTCCGACACTGCACAGATCACCGATTTTCGCCGCTTTTGCGATCGTTTATCGGCGCATCTAGGCTTTACATGTTACGACGTCGTTACTGGCGCCGGATGTGCGTCACTTTCAATTTAACCCCGACGATATCGCAGTAGCGATGTCGCAACGTGCAAAGTACCCCATAGAATAGAATAGATGATTCGCATATCCATTAAAATCATGGATCTGAGTGTGAGATCCTTGTGACTAAAGCCTGCTTTACACGTTGCAATTTCGCTTAAACGATTAACCCCCGTCACACGTACTTACCCGTCCATACAACCTCGATGTGGGTGGCGAACGTCCACTTCCTGGAGTGGGAGGGACGTTCGGCGTCACATCGACGTCACGCTGCAGCCGGCCAATAGAAGCGGAGGGGCGGAGATGAGCGGGACGTTAACATCCCGCCCACATCCTTCCTTCCACATTGCCGGCTGGAGCCGCGGGAGGCAGGTAAGATCTGTTCATCATTCCCGGGGTGTCACACACTGCGATGTGTGCTGCCCCGGGAACATAGAACAACCCGATGTGCAATTCGTCAGGATTCAATGACGTGTATGCGATGAACGTTTTAACGTTCAATCGCAATCGCATGTACCTGTCACACACTACAATGTACCTTACAATGCCGGATGTGCATCACTTACGACGTGACCCCCGCCGACACATCGTAAGATATATTGTAGCGTGTAAAGCGGGCTTAAGAGCATGTCCTATTTTGATACAATTTTGCTGATCAGCCTCAACCATTAAAGTCCATGGGGATCCATGAGAGTTCCTTCTATTTTGTATCTCTGTCCCACAGATATGTTGCTTTATGATAAATTTGAATAAAAATGTGACCTTCCAGGAGCCTTTTCATTCAGCAAAGCCGGTTTTAGACAAAGTGGGACTTGGGCAAGAGTTTAAAGTAGGTCCCTAAATGCTCACATATTGCACCATCATTCTCAACCATTTAGTTCGCATTTCCATGCCCTGAGTTCAGACTGGTAAATGAGCGCGATCCACAATATTTAAGTCGTTCAGCGCTAGTTTCCCGGCCTTTTTACACAGTTTCAAAAGACATGACATCATCATATGGGCTGTCCCATATTGTTTAAAGTCATAGTACTCTTAGGGGCCCTTTGCACACTACGACATCGCAGGTGCGATGTCAGTGGGGTCAAATCGAAAGTGACGCACTTCCAGCATCGCTCTCGACATCGTAGAGTGTAAATAGTCTTAACTACGATTACCGAACGCAAAAGCGTCGGTATCGTATGATCAGTGTAGTGTCGGTCATTTTCATTATTTTGGCTGCTGCGACGGTACGATGTTGTTCCTTGTTCCTGCGGCAGCACACATCGCTGTGTATGAAGTCGCAGGAGCAAGGAACATCTCCTACCTGCGTCCCGTCTGCAATGTGGAAGAAAGGAGATGGGCGGGATGTTTACGTCCCGCTCATCTCCGCCCCTCCGCTTCTATTGGCCGCCTGCCGTGTGACGTCGCTGTGATGCCACACAACCCGCCCCCTTAGGAAGGAGGCGGGTCGCCGGCCAGAGCGACGTCACAGGGCAGGTAAGTGCATGTGAAGCTGCCGTAGCGATAATATTCGCTACGGCAGCTATCACAAAATATCGCAGCTGCGAAGGGGGCGGGGACTATCGCGCTCGGCATCGCAGCATTGGCTTGCGATGTCGTAGTGTGCAAAGGGCCCCTTAGTGTATGTAAACTTTTGACTTTGCAGAAAGTAATAAAAATGCCTTAAACCCCTTCAGCCCCCAGCCTGTTTTCACCTTCATGTCCCGGCCATTTTTTGCAATTTTGACCAGTGGCACTTTATGAGGTTATAACTCTGGAATGCTTCAGCGGATCTCAGTGATTCTGACATTGTTTTTTCATGACATATTGGGTTTCATGTTAGTGGTAACTTTAGGACAATATTTTTAGCGTTTATTTGTGAAAAAAATCGGAATTTTGGCGAAAATTTTGAAAATTATGTAATTTTCAAAGTTTGAATTTTTATGCTCTTAAACCAGCGAGACATATGACACAAAATAATTAATAAATAACATTTCCCACATGTCTACTTTACATCTGCACAATTTTGGTAAAACATTTTTTTTCTAAGGAATTTATAGGGGTTCAAAGTTTATGAGCAATTTCTCATTTTTACAACAAAATTTACAAAGCCACTTTTTTATGGACGACATCACATTTGAAGTGATTTTGAGAGGTCTACATGACACAAAACACCCAAAAGGGACACCATTCCAAAAACGGTACCCCTCAGGCTATCAAAACCACATTCAAGAAAGTTATTAACTATTCAGGTGCTTCACAGGAACTAAAGCAATGTGGAAGGAAAAAATGAACATTTTACTTTTTGCTACAAAAATGTTAATTTAGCCTCAAATATTGCATTTTCACAAGGGTAGCAGGATTCAATGGACCCCAAAATTTGTTGGGCAATTTCTTCTGAGCACGCCTCATATGTGGCAAAAAAACTGGGTGCACAGCAGAGCTCCAAAGGGAAGAAGCATCATTTCACTTTTTGAACAGAAAATTAGCTGGAATCGTTTGCCGCACCATGTTGCGTTTGGAGAGCCCCTGATGTTCCTAAACAGTAGAGCTCCCCCACATGTGACCCCATTTTGGAAACTAGACCCTCCGTGGCATAAATCTAGATGCGTAATAAGCACTTTAAACCCTTACGTGCTTCATAAATTCAGCCATAAAAACAAAAAAGTCCTTTTTTTGTCCATAAAAAAATTAACTTTTAAATTTTTACATGGGTAACAGGATAAAATGGATGGCAAATTTTTTTGGCCAATTTGTCCTGAGTATGCTGATATCTCATATGTGGCAGAAAACCACTGTTTGGGTGCACGGCAGAGCTCCGAAGGGAAGGAGTGTCATTTGACTTTTTGATCAGAAAATTATCTGAAATCGTTAGCTGCACCATGTTGCGTTTGGAGAGCCCTTGATGTGCCGAAGCAGTGGAGTTCCCCCACATGTGACCCGATTTTGGAAACTAGATCGCCCCATGGCATAAAAAAAAATCAGGACGCATGCATGGATGTGCTGCAAATAGGGGGGGACTAGGTGGGATGGAAAAAAGAAGTCCTGTCCAAAGTAGAGTATGGGTGCAGGACACTTGCTGATCAGGTACCTAATTGTTCCAGTTTTGTCTTTTTTTTTTTTCAATTGGGGTACACAAAAAAAGCAAAAACTCGAACAATTACGTACCTAATCAGCCAATCACGTTGCTGATCAGCGGCAAGCAGATGGGGGTGGGGTGGAGAGGGAGTTGGAGATAGGATTGGGGATGGTTAGAAAAGAGCCATGAACAATACTTATGGGATGGATCAGAACAGCAACAGGATCACAGGAGAGATGGAGGCAGATCGAAGAGGCAGCAGATGGGGGGCAGCAGCAGATGTGGGGGCAGCGGCAGATGAAGGGGAGCAGCAGATGGGTGGAGCAGCGGTGGATGTAAGAGGGCGTCAGCGGCTGGGAGAGGGCGACAGTGGCTGGGAGAGGCCAGCAGTGGATGGAGGGGCGCCGGAGGATGGGAGAGGGCGGCAGTGGATGGAGGAGCGGTGGAGGATGGGAGAGGGCGTAGCGGATGGAGGAGTGACGGAGGATGGGAGAGGGCGCAATGGATGCAGGAGCGGCGAAGGATGGGAGAAAGGGGGGGAGTGGAGGGGAGTGGAAAGTGAGATTGGGGATAGCTACCTTACAGGATGGATCTAGGCAGCAGGATAATAGCAGATGGAGAAGGCAGCAGATGAAGGAGGTAACAGATGAAGGAGGCAACAGCTGAAGGAGGTAACAGATAGAGGTAACAAATGAAGGAGGCAACAGATCGGGGAGGGTGGGAGATGGGAGAGGGGGCATCAGATGAAGAGGATGGGAGAGAGCGGGCAGCAGATCGGAGAGGACGGCAGCGGCTGATGGGGTAAAGCGGTGGCAGATGGAGGGGGCAGCAGATGGAGGAGGGCGGCGGCGGATCGGGGGCAGTGGCGGCGGATCAGGGGCAGTGGTGGCAGATCGGGGGCAGTGACTGCTGTGGCTGAAAGGGGGCAGTGGCGGTGACTGAAAGGGGGCAGTGGCGGCAGCAGCTGATCGGGGGCAGTGATGGATCGGGGGCAGTGGCTATAACTTACCGATGGGGCACGCACAGTGATCGCTCTCCTCAGCTTCCACGGACGGAGTGAAGCTGAGGTGGAGCAGTCACTGGCCCCAAATCCATGGTGATTGGTGATTGAAGAGATCGGTCACAAGGCCGGTCTCTCCAATCAGAGCTGGGGGAGGGTGAAACAGAGGTCACCCAGATCCAGCCAATGATCAGTGCTATAGCTGCACTGATCATGGCTGGATTTCAATGTTTCAACCATTTTCAATGGCTGAAACATTACAGTGGCTGTGATTGGCTGAGCGGCGTTCGTCAGCCAATCACAGCCTCCGTAGGTCCGGGGGGAGACACCACCCCTCCTGAGGTCAGGCAGAGGTCTCCTCCTTCTAGAATCTTTGGTTTTTGTAAACCTATCGCAGTCTCCGGGGCTCCGGGTTCGCGATTTCGCCATGACGTACTGGGTATGTCATGGGTCCTTAAGTACCAAGGAGCCATGTACACATGACAATGAAGTCAGATGTCATCGCGTGGCTCTGTGTGTGTGTGCCACGGCCTGATTTGCGATCACAGGTGAGGGACTCACCGGTGACCGCAAATCCCCTGAGTGATTGAAGTGAGCTGCGCGATCAGCGGTGCCGTCACTCAGGTTACCCGTGGGCAGCTGCAGTCCTCCACCTGAGAGCTGTGGCCGCGGGTAACCTGAGTGATGTCACCGCTGATCACGCAGCTGCGTGGAGCTCACAGGAGTGGCGGTGTTCTACGGCCGCTCCTGTCAGCTTCATGTAGCAGAGGTGGATACGTCGTGGGGCCTCGTGTGGATTACTTCGGACCTGGAGGGGTATTTGGGGATTTTAATAAAGTGGTGAAAGAGGGTGTTTTTTTTGCCTTTTAATCCAAATAAAGGATTTTTTCGGGTGTATGTGTTTATTCACTTTCACTTACAGGTTAATCATTGGGGTTGTCTCATAGACACCTGCCATGATTAACCTAGGACTTAGTGGCAGCTATGGGCTGCTCTTAACGCCTTGTTACCCCGATTGCCACTGCACCAGGGCAATTCTGGATGAGCCGGTAGCGTCCCGGGACTGTCGCATCTAATGGATGTGGCAATTCCGAGCGGCTGCTGGCTGATATTTTTAGGCTGGGGGGCTCCCCATAACGTGGGGTTCCCCATCCTGAGAATACCAGCCATCAGCCATGTGGCTTTACTTTGGTTGGTTTCAAAATTGGGAGGGACCGCACGCTGTTTATTTTAATTATTTATTTTACTGTACTACATAGACCCGCCCACCGGCGGCTGTGATTGGTTGCAGTGAGACAGCTGTCACTCCGTGTGGGGCGCGTCTGAATGCAACCAATCATAGGCGCCGGTGGGCGGGGGAAGCAGGAAATACGAGATGGAATAATGAGCGGCCGGCATTTTCAAAAGCATGAGAAGCTGCTGGAGCTTTGTGACAGCCGTGCAGCACTGTGCCGGTGATCGGTTAGTGATCGGTGAGTATGAGAGAGGGGGGAAAGGGAGAGACTGACAGACAGAGAGAGCGAGACTGAAAGACCTGCGTTCTGTTTGTCAAAAAAGCAATTTATGGAGCTGCTAGCAGCTACCGGACACTGTGTTCAGCCCTTACGGACTATTTATTAGTTGGATATACGAACGCTCTCCCGCACACAATACAGTCTGTCTACACAGCCAGCTCCCTATCACTGGGTGTTCACAAAATGGACGCTGGCTTATATAGCCCCTATGACACTGTGCGGCTAAGCCAATCACAGTAACACCACAACAAAGATGGCTGCGGCGTTACTGTGTGGGCAAGCAACATCAGATGTGTTAATTGGCTGGAAAACAGGTGCCAGGAAGTCAGAAATGAAAATGAAAGTATTGTTTTATCCGTCGGATACTGAATGGTGTGAATAGCCTGTTATCCGTCGGATACTGAATAGTGGTGAATACATTCGCTCATCCCTAGTAAGGAACATAATATTTTGTCATCAATTCTATCGTATATATTAAATGGTGATGTTTTATGCTTTGTATTTACAGCATTAAAAATAGCAACTTAAAAACTGTTTAAAGGCCTTGGCCATTTAATACTGTAAAGGTCTTATAGGTTCAGCACTGATATATTTGTGAAGCTTATTAGTACAGCCTTCCTCGTAGTCTACATAGCGCTGCTATTCTTATAACTGCAGTCTATGGAGGAGCATGTGACCAGACCTGCCCATCATCCTCTTTCAGCTGATAAAAGCTGCACGTGGGAAAGCTGTATTACAACTGGAGGAGGCTGATGAATAGGTTTGGTCACATAAAGGGCCTGACAAGGTATTTTGGTTCCCAAGGCAGATGAGGCTAATGCCCCTCTTCCCCTTCAAAACAAAGGAAAGGGTCGGAGGGTAAGATAATAGGACCCCTAATGCATCCAATCCTCTTAGATGGGTCAGATAACAGATGCTGATCTCCCCTTCCACTAGAATTGTTAACTTTTTCATCAAAAAAATACTAGCAAAAGTTAAAAAAAGTGGTATACTTTAGTGGTGTGGTCTAACGGTGAAATTTCACAATTAGACATACTAAATTTTAAATGTCAAAAGCAAGGATAGTCAAGGAAACTAAGATTAACTATAATGGAGGCCATTTGCTTTCAATAAAGGTGTCCAATATCTGACGATAATTGAAATTGAAACTAAACAGACCCCATTATAAATAAAGAATTACATCTGATAGTGTTTGTGTTCATTATGAGATAAATACAGTCACAATATTATTTCAAGATAAGAAGGGATAGGGGGCTCCTTTGCTGTCTTTTAAGCGGTCTTTTAAGTGTCTAGCGGACCTTAGGCTATCCCTCATCTCCTAATTACTCCTAATGGTGGAGATGCGAGAGTCCCGTGTTTTTCTATACTCCTGAGAAATACTACTCTAAACCCCCTCCTCCCCGACGGAGGGAGGTACAGGGCAAGAGTGAGATGGTAAATGGACAAGGACAGACAAGGGAAAGTCAGAACTCTGTCACAGTGCACACACAGGAATAGACAAATAATGACCCAGGAGAAAGACACGAGCAGGAGGTTAGCAAGAAAAAGGCAACAAGGGTTAGCTCCATAATCACACACAGCAACAGGTATCACACCAGATAGTCTGGATCACCACACCTCATCACACCAACAAGATAAACTATAGCTGACAAATGGGGAAGGTGTAACGGTGTAGGTGGAGAGAAGGGGACAGGGACCCCTAGTCTGGCCCTAAGGCTAGGGGATCATAGCTATCCCTAATCTCAGAGCTACCTCTTAGGGTGAGGATATCTGGGCTGCCTTTCTTGCTTTGCTCCTAACCAGTCATGATCTTTTACCCCCTCCTCGCAACCCCTGGAGAGGGCCGGACAAATGTGATAAAGCCAACAGACATAGACAAACGGGAAACCAAATCTCTATGTTATGGCACACAGACATAGAGGTATAAGATAAAAAGAGCTTAGGAAGAAAATGAGAGTAGGGAGGAAGCAACAAGACAATGGGAGAGCTCCACAACAACTCCACACACAAACTAATACAATCACCAGCAGGACTGAGAAACAATAGCACATGGACCAGTTTAGCAAAAGCTATAGTCGGTATGGGAACAAAGGCTCCACCATCTTAAAAAGGCTGGGAGTAACTGTGATAGTTCTCCCACAAGATGTGATCCAAGAGTTAAGGCCACGTCTCACTAAGCAACATCGCTAGCAACATCGCTGCTGAGGCACGACTTGCTAGCGATGTTGCTGTGTGTGACATCCAGCAACAACCTGGCCCCTGCTGTGAGGTCGCTTGTTGTTGCTGAATGTCCTGGACCATTTTTTAGTTGTTGCTCTCCCGCTGTGAAGCGCACATCGCTGTGTGTGACAGCGAGAGAGCAACAACTGAATGTGCAGTGAGCAGGGAGCCGGCTTCTGCGGACACTGGTAACCAATGTAAATATCGGGTAACCAAGAAACCCTTTCCTTGGTTAGCCGATATTTACTTTCGTTATCAGAGTCCGCCGCTCTCACGCTACCAGTGCCGGCTCCCTGCTCCCTGCACACATAGCCAGACTACACATCGGGTAATTAACCCGATGTGTACTCTGGCTAGGAGTGCAGGGAGCCAGCGCTAAGCGGTGTGCACTGGTAACCAAGGTAAATATCGGGTTAGTTACCCGATATTTACCTTAGTTACCAAGTGCAGCATCGCTTCCACGCGTCGCTGCTGGCTGGTGGCTGGTCACTGGTTGCTGGTGAGATCTGCCTGTTTGACAGCTCACCAGCAACCCGTGTAGCGACGCTCCAGCGATCCCTGCCAGGTCAGGTTGCTGGTGGGATTGTTGGAGTGTCGCTTAGTGTGACGGTACCTTTAACAAGCAACCTAGCAGAAATTAACTCCTGCAAGCCCAATCACTAATGAGAACACAGCTAATCAACACCTGAACCTGTCTGTGTAACTCAGAAGCACCAAAGGAGGCATAGTTTAGAGTGTCAGATCCTGCAGTGTGAACAGCGTGAGATGCCACCATGACACTTAGTGAATTTAGAGCCAAATATTGTGTGACAGAAGGATCCAGCCAACAAAAATAAAAGTGGAGCAGATGTGCTTGACTCCCCTACAGCAGGTGATCAAAGGAGACTAACTAGCAGACTAGGAGAGATTACCTCCTGCTAGCCTACCTCTGAATTAGCACTTAGAAGGTCGAAGCCCGAGTCTGCCTGCGTAAATCACTTACACCAGAGGAGTTATCAGGTGGAGTGTCAGAATCTGTAGTCTGAACAAAACCCAACACTGCCTTGACAGTCGGTGATGTTTATGACAATCTCCATGTGACATACAGCTTGCAAAAGAACTTACCGTGGTCCTCGTGAAGAATTCTGGTACTGATGATGTATTCCTATGCTGATGGTGTTTCCGCTATTTTAATGTACTGATGATGGTCCTGGTGATGTATTTCTGTATTGATGGTAGTTCTGGTGATGTATTGATGTACTGTTAGTAGTTCTGGTGATGTATTCCTGCAGTGATGATGAATCTAGGTCCATATTCATGTACTGATGATGGCACTTGTGTCCAATTTATGAATTATTAATGTCTCTGGTGTTGTATTTAAGTACTGATGAACTACAAGAACAGCCATCAGTAAACTGCGACCCACACAGGAGCCACAATACTGATGATACATAGCATCAAAAAAAACAATTCCCCCAGGTACGTTGAGACAGCAAGCAAGACATAGTCGATTACTTCTTGTTGCCAGCCTACTATAGGCATATGTGTCTGAAAATGGTGCAATACTTAACACTCTGGGACTCCATCTACTTAATTAAAATCAATGGTCCCATCAACGATCAATGCATTTGACAGTGGCCGTTTTGCGGGAATTTGGATGCAGCCAGTGAATGTGGTGGCAAACGCAGTGTGAATCCAGCCTAATGATTAGCTTTTCCTATAAATTTATATTATCCATGTTCTATAAAATATACACCTATGACACCAAAGCTGTACACTTACTCCATTCAATCACACGTTTCTGTGTTCCTAAAAGGATTGTCCAGGATTAGAAATAGTGCCACTGTGATTGTGGTAGTAACTCTGCAATGCCAATGGACAAGAGTATAACTTTTTTTGTAAAAAAGCAAATGTAGAAAAGAAGACATAGAAAACCAATTCCAAACACTTTATAGGATTACATGAATATGGTTAAGGAAACAAAGAACATTTACTAACACAACTTACTAAAGGCCCTGTCACACTAAGCAACATCGCTAGCAACATCGCTGCTAACGAACAACTTTTGTGACGTTGCTAGCGATGTTGCTGTGTGTGACATCCAGCAACAACCTGGCCCCTGCTGTGAGGTCGTTGGTTGTTGCTGAATGTCCTGGGCCATTTTTTAGTTGTTGCTGTCCTGCTGTGAAGCACAGATCGCTGTGTGTGACAGCGAGACAGCAACAACTAAATGTGCAGGCAGCAGGAGCCGGCTTCTGCGGAGGCTGGTAACCAATGTAAACATCGGGTAACCAAGAAGCCCTGTCCTTGGTTACCCGATATTTACCTTTGATACCAGCCTCCGCCGCTCTCACTGTCAGTGCCGGCTCCTGCTCTGTGCACATGTAGCTGCAGGACACATCGGGTTAATTAACCCGATGTGTGCTGTAACTAGGAGAGCAGGGAGCCAGCGCTAAGCATTGTGCGCTGCTCCCTGCTCTGTGCACATTTAGCTGCAGCACACATCGGGTAATTAACCCCATGTGTGCTGTACTAGGAGAGCAAGGAGCCAGCGCTAAGCGGTGTGCGCTGCTCCCTGCTCTGTGCACATTTAGCTGCAGCACACATCAGGTAATTAACCCGATGTGTGCTGTACTAGGAGAGCAGGGAGCCAGCGCTCAGTGTGCGCTGCTCCCTGCTCTGTGCACATTTAGCTGCAGCACACATCAGGTAATTAACCCGATGTGTGCTGTAACTAGGAGAGCAGGGAGCCAGCGCTCAGTGTGCGCTGCTCCCTGCTCTCTGCACGTGTAGCTGCGTGAGCTGGTAACCAAGGTAAATATCGGGTTGGTTACCCGATATTTACCTTAGTTACCAAGCGCAGCATCTTCCACGCGGCGCTGGGGACTGGTCACTGGTTGCTGGTGAGCTCACCAGCAACTCGTGTAGCCACGCTCCAGCGATCCCTGCCAGGTCAGGTTGCTGGTGGGATCGCTGGAGCGTCGCAGTGTGACATCTCACCAGCAACCTCCTAGCAACTTTCCAGCGATCCCTATCGTTGTTGGGATCGCTGGTAAGTTGTTTAGTGTGACTGGACCTTTACACAAGTTCAGCACACTTTGCTGGCTACTGCTGCTTCAAAGACATAAGCATTGTTTAAATGCTTTAATTGCAGTCTGATCTCTCTTGATGTATATGCCAATTTGTAGCCGGTATGTCAGCAGACGACAGTCTTTTTAATTAATTCAATAAGAGCTCACATATTTGAATGTCTAGAGTCAGTCTAGATTCAGACATAGCATTCAGCGAGTGCGTTGCATGCAGCTGAGGTGTATGTGTTAAGAAGCGGCTTCCTAAATATTGTAGTGACTAATGATGGGCGAACTCGAACTGTAAAGTTCAGGGTCTGTACCGGATACCTAGTATCCATGCACGGACCCCAGACGTGGAGTTCTCAGGGGCTATATGGATTTATAGAAACAAATCAAGCCATTAATTTCTAGTGAAGCAGCAGGTAAAATATATCTTTGTACAGTGTTAGCCAGTAGAGATAAAAAAATTGTTTAAAAGAACTGAGAGTCCTCAGTGGTTGATACCTTTTAATGGCTAACTGAAAAGATGGTAACTAATAATAGCAAGCTTTCGAGACTACATAGGTCTCTTCTTCAGGCTCAGTACAACACAAAATCCAAAGAGTCACATATTTATACACAACAGGACATAGAATGGCGCAGTAAATAAGACAAGTTATGTGAAGCAGAACTATCACTATGGCAAGAGGACAAACTGTTGTGGCCATAAATATTGCTGCAGTTCATAGATAAGCAGTGTGAAAGTTTTATTGTCCTCTGATTGGGGCCGAGTCCAGAGCTGGGATGCCCCAGATGGTCTGTAGAGCACATTTCTTAATTGATGTAAAAAGACATGAATCCATGTGACACATTCATTCCTCCTCTGAATGTGTCAAAGGTCATCATAGGTTTGTACACCCAGACTCTTCTGTCTCTCTGGGACTTGACATTTTCTTTCAATACCAGCAATTTCATGTCCATGATGCTGTGGTCTGGGTTACAAAATGTTTGGCCACAGGTAAATCTATTCTTTTTTCCTTAATTGTGTGGCGGTGAGAATTCATCCTTGTCCTGAGATGTTGTCTTGTCTCCCCTACATACAGACCCCCAGTTGCACATTTGGTACATATAATTAAATACACCACATTGGTTGTGGTGCAGCTGAAGGTACCTGGGATCTTGTAGTCCTGATGTGATCTGGGAATCTTTATCTTATCCGTTGTAAATATAAATGGACAGGTCTTACATTTTTTCTGGTTCCTGTTGTTGTTGGAGAGGATAGGGAGCTTCTGACAATGATGCTTCTTAGATTTGGGGGCTGTCTAAAACACAGAAGTGGGGGGGTCTGGAAAAATAGATTTTAATCGGGCATCTTTTTGCAGAAATGGTTGTAGTTTCCATGCAGCTCCTCTTAACACCTCCAGATTTGGATTGTAGGTGATTACTGTTTACAAGAGGTACCTGGTTGTTTTCTTCTTTAGTTTTATCATGTAGGAGATGATTTCTTTGTATTCTGGTGGCTCTTGTAATTTGGCTTTCAATTGTTCTTGGGTGGTAGCCTTGATTTAAAAAGTTCTTTCTGAGGCCCTCAAGTTGATTGTCTCTATCTGTAGTGTTGGAACATATCCGATTGTACCTGATGGCCTGACTGTACAATATAGAGTTTTTCATGTGTTTTGGATGAAAATTGTCCCATTTCAGGTATAAAGTGAAGCAGCAGAAAGCTGCTGAAGAATTTTGGAAGTCATATCTCAGTAGACAAATCCTACATATGAAATATATACTTGCCAAGCACTAAATGTGACCCCAGCCTCGTCACACAGGCTCTAATTTTGTAGTCCTATTTAATAAACATGAACATGAGGAGAATATATAAATACTATGAAGAGTTCACAGCCTATAAAAATTGGAAAATATCAGTGATAACCACTGATCCACCAACTTACCTTACAGGAGTTTTTGCAGAACAGCTAAGGTTCAGTCCTTTAGGTCAGCCTTCATCAAACCTGAAAGTTCTCTCTTTGCAGTCAATGACTTTGCAAAAATATCTTCAGTCATGTCTTCAACTTCAAATTACTGTGCTTTGTTCTTGGTTTCAAGGATAGACTGCATGATGCACAGAGAGAGATACAGTGCCTTGCGAAAGTATTCAGAATTTTTCAACCTTTTCCCACATTTCAGGCTTCAAACATAAAGATAAACATTTAAAATTTTATGGTGAAGAATCGACAACAAGTGGGACACAATTGTGAAGTTGAACGATATTCATTGCTTATTTTAAATTTTTGTAAAAAAATAAATAACTGAAAAGTGGGGTATGCAATATTATTCGTCCCCTTTACTTTCACTGCAGCAAAATCACTCCAGAAGTTCATTGAGGATCTCTGAATGATCCAATGTTGTCCTAAATGACTGATGATGCTAAATATAAGCCAACTGTGTGTAATCAAGTCTCCTTGTAAATGCACCTGCTCTGTAATAGTCTCAGTGTTCTGTTTAAAGCGCAAAGAGCATCATGAAGACCAAGGAACACAACAGGCAGGTCTGTGATACTGTTGTGGAGAAGTTTAAAGCTGGATTTGGTTGCAAAAAGATTTCCAAAACTTTAAACATCCCAAGGAGCACTGGGCAAGTGATCATATTGAAATGGAAGGAGTATCTTACCACTGCAAATCTACCAAGACCCCGCCGTCCCTCAAAAATTTAATGTCAAACAAGGAGAAGGCTGATCAGAGATGCAGCCAAGAGGCCCATGCTCACTCTGGATTAACTGCAGAGATCTACAGCTGATGTGGTAGAGTATGTCCATAAGACAACAATCAGTTGTACACTGCACAAATCTGGCCTTTATGGAAAAGTGGCAAGAAGAAAGGTATTTCTCAAAATATCCATAGAAAGTGTCGTCTAGAGTTTGACACAAGCAACCTGGGAGACACACCAAACATGTGGAAGAAGGTGCTATGGTCAGATGAAATCAAATCAAACTTTTTGGGCACAATGCCAAATGATATGTTTGGCGTAAAAGCAACACAGCTCATCACCCTGAACACACCATCCCCACTGTCAAACATGGTGGTAGCAGCATCATGGTTTGGGCCTACTTTGCTTCAGCAGGGACAGGGAAGATGTTTAAAATTGATGGGATGATGGATGGAGCCAAATACAGGACCATTCTTGAAGAAAACCTGTTGGAGTCTGCAAAAGACCTGAGACTGGGACGGAGATTTGTCTTTCAACAAGACAATAATCTAAAACATAAAGCAAAATCTACAATGGAATGGTTCAAAAATAAACGTAACCAGGTATTAGAATGGCCAAGTCAAAGTACAGATCTGAATCCAATCGAGAATCTGTGGAAAGAGCTGAAAACTGCTGTTCACAAACGTTCTCCATCCAACATCACTCAGCTCAAGCTGTTTGCATAGGAAGAACGGGCAAGAATTTCAGTCTCTCGATGTGCAAAACTGATAGAGACATACCCCAAGCGACTTGCAGCTGTAATCACAGCAAAAGATGGCGTTACAAAGTATTAACTTAAAGGGGCTGAATAATATTGCACGCTCCAATTTTCAGTTTTTTATTTTTTACAAAAATTTAAATTAAGCAATACATTTCGTTCAACTTCACAATTGTGCCCCACTTGTTGTTGATTCTTCACCATAAAATTTAAAATTTTTATCTTTATGTTTGAAGCCTGAAATGTGGGATAAGGTTGAAAAATTCAAAGGGGCCGAATACTTTCGCAAGGCACTGTAAATGACCACCAACCGGCATGTCTGGTCATTTAATGGCTTCTTTATACATGTCAATCCCACTTTGGATGTGCACTAAATGATCAGTAATAGATTATTTTGTGTAGAGGTTGACATTGTTCTCACCAGTGAAGGACCAGTTTAGACAGGACAATACACTGACGATAACAAACTTTTGTGCAAACCAAAAGATCATTTCACCCACCGATTGATCAAGCATCTTGCTAATTTGTTGGGTGATCTTCAGTCTGTTTACACCACACGAATATCATGAAATAGGCGTCACCACGCTTGTTCACAGTAATCGTGTGGTGTAAATGGACCTTAACTTTTCCTATCTACATGAGTGTCTTACATCCTTAGTTCTCATGCCTGGATTTCATTTCTTCTTTGAATACAGGAGATGAAATCCTCTGGAAGATTACTTGCATCAGTCTGTTCTCCAAGCTTTGCTGTGCTGTGTGATTTGTGTGTCTGCCTAGGCCGTTTACAAGTTCAACACTCAGACATTGTAAGAGAATGAAATGTTTTACACGAGACAAAAAGCAACTGTTACATACACCGTCACAACATGAAGGACTGAACTGAGAGAACAGGCACACACAAAGCAAAACAGCAGCTCATGCTGTCACCACATTACCGTTGGCTATCTGCTCAAAAAAGTCCCTCCACAGCATGATCCAGCAGCTGTTTATACTCCCAACAAGCCTGAAAGGGCTGGTAGTCTGATGGATTGGATATCACATCTTGGCGGCGGAGACAACTCAGTGTCGGTGGAGCAGCAAATTTCTTTATTTTATAAAAATGTCCAGGCTTTGGAAGATTTGAAAACTTTTAGCCCCTTTAAGGCAGGGAAAACACATACATTCTTTGATGGAGTTTTTTTTGAGACAAGGCTTTGGCAAATTTAGAAAAGTACTTTAAAAGACCTTTAAAGGTAGGATCACACGTGCATAGCTCCTCTTTTGTATGTCTGTGGCGAGAAGCAAAAATTAACCTCAAGAGTGGTATTATGTGTGCTTTAAAGGAGTTGCATATGACTAGAATAACAAGGTTATGTTCTTCCAAAAATAGTGCTTCCCTATCCCAAGGCTGTGTCTAGTAATGCAGCTAATCTCCAAAGAGGTGAATGGGGCAGAACTAAAAAACCACACACAACCTGTGGCCAAATGTGGCACAGATAACAATTAGAACATTTCTTAGAGCGTTAATTCTAATTCCTACATCTATGATAGGCATTAATAGCGCCCCTTGAGCAGGTTTAACTCATTAAAAACTAAGGTTATTTGCAGTTTCACTATCCAAAGATAGCTTCCATTTTTTCTTATAAGCCGAACCTGAAATATTAACGTGTACTTCTATTAATATGTAGAATATAGTTCCAACAAAATTGTGCATGAGCTGTTTTCTGGCATTTGGTCTGACCTGCATTTTCTGCTGTGAATGAAACGTGCATAGACTACAAAAGGGGATTTAGATCAATGCACAGACTACTATTACATTTAGAACTCCTCCTTCATTCATGTGGACCTGTTTTCTCTAACTGCAATGCTTTCTTAATCCATTTATTGTTTTCCATGCCTTCGATTTTTTACAACACACAGTATTGCTCCCAGCAAGGGCTAGACCATCCATATACTCTAGGTTCAATTTTACAATATGTGCTTCCAAAGCGAGCACTTTTTAAATATGTTCAAATTTCAACTGGGGGAGGACAAAAAAGGAATGTATCCGGAAGGATAATTGGATTTTTAATAGAACAAAAAGTATTTAAAAAGGTTGTCTGCTATTGATAATCCATATGGAAAATGACATGCTAAAGGAAAAGCTATGGTAAGAATTGTGCACCCCTGCCAAAGAGGAAAAGCCCCTGCAGTCAGGGGAAGGGAATGCCTCAGGAGAATTCCTTACCTTCTCTTATGGAGAGCACCACTCACTGCTAGCGCCCATTTAGATCAATGAACCCTCAATGATTTCTATTGGCGCTTTGCAGTATACCTGACAAATAATATAGACAAGGGGTTCAGCTTCAGTATGAAAATGGTTCTCCAAGATGGACAATGCACCACCCTTTTGGGAGAATGGTGAACTTGATGCATACACTGTTATCAATGATCAGTTGATGATTTGCTGTAGGAATGTTAAGAAACAAGGTAACAGCACACTAATAGCATAGTCATGTAAAGGGCAGAGGCCTCCAAAACCAAACACTAGGTTGATCTTTCTGTCATACAGCCTAGTAACATTGTATAATTTACAGGACCCACAACTGTGTTAGGGAAGGGGTCCCTCACTGCAGATGTCTTGGGCCCCAACTCTCTCCCTTCTTCCTCTGGTTTCCCTCCCTTAGGTGGTTTCAAATATAGGGGCTCTCTATATAATTTCTGACACTGCAGGGGGGAAGGGGATATGTCATGCAGGGTCATGAAGTGTTATGGGGTTTTGTAAGTTTTATACCGCCCTTGTGTGGTTTTCTCCTTGCGACCCTCCCCTTCCCCTTATAGAGTTGTTGTAGGATGGTTCTCCCCTGTGCCTTATAGGCTGTGATGAGAGTTGTGCCTTCCATCTTTTCCAGTTTCTGCTAACCGAACCTCCCGCACTCCCTCCCCTTTACAATGGTGTTACAATTTGGTTGACATGGTTTTTCTTTCGTTTAGAGTGCAAGTCACAGCTGGCGTTATTGAGCAAAAAGATGGAGAGTACGGTTCTGGAGACGGACTTGTCCTCCTGGAGATGGGGGTGCATACTGTTACGTAGTCCGGTGTTATGAAAAGCAAAATAAAGCTGACCCAGTCCAACAAAAGAATTTAGTCTCATATCGTTCTTGTGGGATCACCTAAGGGAAGTGAGCGATGGAAAAAAAGGTAATTGATATATCTGCAGTCATTACAAAACTAATTTCATTTTAGGTACTTTGATTTTAAAATATTGGAGTATGGTCTTACTTTCTGTTAGAGTGAAGATGATTGACACACAACACATAACCTTCAATAAAAATGGTTTATTTGGTGGAAAGCACTGAAATCTTGAAATAACTTATGATATTGTCCAATTACAATGACAATTGTTTGTGCCACTTTGGAAAAACGTGACACCTTGTACTGTCCACTAGCACATGGAAGAAACGTGAAACCTTACATACATTTCTGGTTACTGACTGCAACTGTCATTTACATTGATAAATGTTAGAAGTGGACAAGGTCTGCCAATCCAGTTACCCATCTAAGTTATATATGTATAAATTGCATTCCAGTGTTTGTTGTAAATGAATCAAGTTTTGTAATGGCGAAGTTTAGCCAAACCTCTACTGAGCTGAATATCTGGTCAATTCTGCTCCAAAAATTCAGTCTACATTTTACAGGTCCATCCAAGCAGTGGGCCAGTTAAATGGTCACAGTGTGCATTTGACTGTAACCTAATCTAACTCAAAGCGATATTTAGTGTGATCATTCTTTAGCTCAAAAACAGCATCAATTCTTCTTGCACACAGTGCCAAACATCTTGGAGAACAAACCACAGATAATAATAATAATAATATTTATTCACTTATTAATTCCATATTTCTTTACATACATTAGGATCGCTGTCCCCGTAGGGACTCAAAATCTAAATTCCCTACCAATATGTCTTTGGAGTGTGGGAGGAAACTGGAGAACCAGAGGAAACCCACGCACACATGGTGGGAACAGACAAACTCCTTGCAGATGTTGTCCTCTGTTCATGTAGACTTTCCCAATTTATTGTGTCTTCATGTAATCCCAGACAGAGTCAATGATATTGAAGGACCGTATCATTACTCTAGGACTCCTTATTCTTCTTTACCACGTTGAAGATAGTTCTTAAGTACATTGGCTGTATGTTTGGGATAGTTGTCTTGCTGCAGAATACATTTGGAGCCAATCAGACACCTACTGATGATATTACATGATGGATATGTATTTGCCTATATTTGGCAGCAATGAAGTCACCATTAATCTGACTAAACTCCATTTGCTGAAATGCAGCCCCAAACTCGCATGGAAGCTGCACTATGCTTAACTTTTGTCTCCAGAAACTAATTATAGTACCACTCCAGCTCTCCAGCCCTTCAGCAAACAAACTGAATTCTCTTATAACTAAATATTTCAAATATTGACTCATCGGCCCAGAGAACCTGCTACCAATTTTTTCACTGCAGTTCCTAAGTTTTAGTCCATAGTTAAGTGACTTGATCTTGTTTCCATGTCAAAAGTATGGCTTTTTGGCTGCAATTTTTCCATGATCACTTGTGATCACACTTCTCTAAATGATAGATGGGCACAGCTAGGTTTCACTGGCTGATGCCATTTCTGAAACGATGGCACTGCTGGATAGCTTTCAATTTAGAAAGTAAGTAAGCATGATGTATCTTTCATCTGCTGCACTAAGTTTCCTTGGCCAACCACTGCATTTACATTTCTCAATCTTGCCATTTCTTCAAACAAGCTCGACCCCCAAACTACTTTGATATCTTTGCCTGGGAGTGACCTAGCTGATGCAGTATAACTACCTGGTGTCCTGTCACTCTGCTCAGTTTTGCCATGATATGACCTGTACCATGAAACAGTCCTCTACATGACAGTTTGGCTGTTCCTCATCCAGTTCACTTACGCTACTGTTTCTATTTCAGTTAATGACGTTGTTTCAATCTACACATGAAAATAATGATTATTATCACTTCTTTTGTATAACTAGTTACTCATACTTGTAACTATAATTCTACAAAATCCTAAACTTTGTGTAAGTGTGCTTCAAAGACTTGATGATGTTTTGAAGGCAAAAGGGAGGGTTACACCAATTATTATTCATGTGATTTAGATTTCTCTTTTGGTCATTCACTTTGTATGTTGTTAATTGCATATTTTTTCTCACATGTCTAAACTTTTACATAGGACTGTACATATCCTTATGCCTACAGTCTTTATGTGCTTCTTTAGTAGCATAGACTATTTAAGTGCAAGGCAAGATATCTGTATTAGCGAGCTGGTAATATGTTGGTTAACATTCCTTATCCTCAGCCCTAAGATACCATGATAGTTGTATTTTAACATTAAACAAACACAGCAAGATCCTTTTCTCTACCCCCTCCTCTTCCTCATGGCTTGCGTTACAAATTGTACATTTAAATTGCTGGCAGGATTCATTACCTTCTCCTCTCTGATTCCAGCCATGCGGAAAATATTGCACTGGTGAAGCACAGAGAGAGATGAAAACAGTGAGAGTGAGGAGGGAGAAAGAGAGCGAGAGGACTGAAGAATGTGAGTGTGGTGTATGTAAGTTATATACATTTGTATGGACGTTTACCCTTCTTCTATAGATATCTCATTTGCTGTGGTAGTGTCATATTTTCTGTAATTCGGGCACAAACATATGAAAATAAATTTCAGATCTTAAATTAGCTCATTACATTCCGCATGGATTACATGGATTACAAACAAGATTATAAAGGGGCTTTGCAATAGTCAGAACAACCGGTGGGAGTTGTCAATAGTATATTTGCCAGTACACTTACATCTAAAGTACAAATTGGAATTGATAATAAGGGGTGCTAATATCATTCACACATATGTATGTAAATGGATCTACCCAGAGAAATAAAGCAGGGATCATAGTGGGGCCTGAAGTTCCCAGATATATCCCCATGAAAGATGTCTACCTTAAGTGTCACCTGGCATAAAAAGGCAGACTGCCATTAAACATAGACGGCGTTGAGTGGCGCAATAAATAGGGGTAAGACAGGCATTAGGCTTAGTAATCACGGGTCTAATACGGTTATAAGTAAGCAATGGACTCTTCCACCAGTACAATCAATGTACCTATGCCGCCATTTTTAATGTAAGTTTGATGGTAGAACCGAGAGTTTGATTGATTTTTTTTGCATGACCAATCAATTTCGATCAAGAACAAATAATGGTTTTGTGCATTTATACCGGGCAATAATCAATATGATCACTGGGACATGAATGAATTGTAATGGGTATTACTTGGTGGAAATGGGCCTTAAAGCCCAGGTCATGAGACTGTTAGATGTTTGTGTTAGCAGATTTGGATATGAATATTGTAACCTGTGATGGGCTGCTTGAAAATCACCTTGCCTATAATTATGTCATGACGCATGCAAAATAAAGATATCTGTCTAGCAGATGTATGAAGCATGTGCTTTCCTCCCCTGTGTAACCCTGTACAAGGTGTGAAGGTATCCCTCTCTCTTTTAAAGAGTGCCCTGTCTAGTAAGAAATATATGCAGAGTGAGAGGGAGGGGAGAAGGTAGCCGCCAGTCCATTAAACTAGTGAATTAATTATCTCATTAATGGGGCATTCTTTATCCTAGGGACAAAAAGATCAGGGAAGAATCATATTAACTTTAACAAAACGTTCTCGCTTAACAGTCAGACATAACACCGTTATAGGACACACAACAGATATGTGCAGTCCTATGTAGATAGTACAGAAACTGATGCATTCTAAATCCTGGAGAACGAAGCATAAGTATAGTGTTATGAAATATGGAGCTTTTAAAATTTGTCATGGCAGATTTGCTAATATTAATAATAGTGACATAGTACAAAGGAATATTGGAAAGTAAAAGGCTATGTATATAGCGGTACCATGCCCAGTGTATTCACACTATTTCTTTTTATAGAATAAAAGACCTTTCCCCTGTTCTAATTGTTTGGACAGAAGGCATCGCTCATCTTGGCGGGTTTAGACGTGGTTACATTTGCATATTACAAGACTCCGTGAATCTGTCTTCTTCCCTCTGGGTGAATATTGTTGATATGGCAATGCAGTGCCCCCATTTGCCTTTGTTTGGAAGGTGTTAAAGTGAGCTCTAAATCTAGAAGCAGAGGAAACGAGATAGCGAAACATGCGCTGTGTATAATAGTACAGAACATAGGGGAGTCTCAGGAGAAGGCAGCAGTCCAGGGTTTATTCTGTCCTACATACAGTATTATTACACCATTGTATTAGTATTTTATTACCAACGATAGATGACGTCTGCATTGAGATATATATATATATATATATATATTATATATATATATATATATATATATATTTGGGTTTTTTTTTAGTTTTTTTTTTATTTTACATTTGTCTCTAGGCACTGTTATATCAGAGTAACTTATGTTGATTCTTACGTAGGACTGCAGGCACAAAGTGCTGCATTATTTGCTGCATCTGCACAGTTATCAGGCTGGAGAAACAATGCAGTCCCAGGGAAATTCATCTCTACTGCACCAGTAGCCATGAAAGCAAGGCACAGTATCTATTAGCCAGCTTTAAGATGACTGGTGACAATTCAATCAGGATGTGACCTATGAGCTCGATATAACAAGTTGGAAACAGTATATTGTGGAGGCTTTCCTCTATAAAATACCTCACTTCTTCCATCTTCGGAAAACATTGTGGGCTTGTGGGTCCTGATCAAAAATGAAAATGTGATGATGATGGTATTCACTCTGTGAATGCAGGCAGAGGGGCATTGGAGAAGAAGTCATTGTGACACAAGGTCAAAGGAGTGAAAGCTTCAGAACTAGGAGCTGTCCTTGGTGCTGAAACCTCCTGTCTGATATTCTTGGCATTGCAGTGAGCAGGCAAATAAGATAATAACATCTTATTTTACATTCCTTCAATAACATGTACAAACCTATATAGGTAATGGTAATGTACCTTCAATTAACATTAATACATATACGCATCTAAACAAGGAGAGTAGATATATATATATATACATATATATATATACATATATATATATATATAAAATGAATATATTTGAATATATCACCAAACATTTGCCATATGTGGAAGCACAACATAAATTTATAAATATATCTATTTCTCACACACATATATATATATATATATATATATATATATATATATATATATATATAAAATACAGATAGAAATAGATAGAATATATATGTATATATATATATATATATATATATATATATATATATATATATATATATATATATATTGATACAGACATATTCTAGTCCTGAATTTTCAATTTTCGATTTGCCAATCCTCTCGCTGCTATGAATCTACTATTGCTTATCTCTAGTCCCTTTTGTAAAAAATTGTATTGTTAGACTGAGTTAGCAGGACACAACTTGCAAATAGAGGTCGGTGGAGATGCTATTAAATTGCCCAAGTATTAAGGACATTCAGGTAATGCCGGCGATTTCTATCTGCACTGAATAAGGGGAAGTTAGAATTTAATGAGAAAGCGCTAGCCCCAAAAGTGGAGGCACAGAGATGGGCTTAGAATGAGAAAATTGAGGCAAAATTGAAAGGGAAGAATACACAGAAGTGTTGCAGCGATAAGGGAGATGCCAGAGTGGAGTGATGCGATAGTGAGGAACACATCAGCTCCATGCTATACTGTATGAGTGAAGAGAAGACATGGCCATGGAGAGTGGAGGGAATCACATAGGGGGCGAGGAGCAGTAGGCACAACAGATACATAACTGCCAGTTGAGCACATTTAGGATTCTAAAATTAGAGGTAAGCGGTATTCAGACATAAGTGATCAGTTATTATTTAGGCAGATCGTGTCCTAGTGATCCTGACCTTAACTAGTATGGTAATCATAAGCTGAATATATATACAGGATACTTATTTTTATCATACTAGTTAAGGTCACTAGACGTAAAGGCAGATTTCCAAGATGAACATGACCAAAGGTCAGAGATTAAAGGTGGGGAAATGATCCGAAAGTAAAAAAAAACTTTGTATATATATATATATATCTATATATATGAGCAACAAAGGAATAAGATCCAGCATAGACGTCAGAACTTCAGGATGCTGGTTAAAATTCTTCAGGTTTATTTCAATTCACGACTCAGGTACAAAAGGTGAATGCAGGAAACAAAACGCAGATGGGACTACGCGTTTCGGTGGTGTTGTCCGACTTCCTCACGGTCCAAAACCGTGTGGTTTTGGACTGTGAGGAAGGTGGACAACACCGCCGAAACGTGTAGTCCCATCTGCGTTTTGTTTCCTGCATTTACCTTTTGTACATGAGTCGTTTGGACCTCTGTATTTTAAGAAATGAAATGAACCTCAAGAATTTTAAACAGCACCCTGAAGTTCTGACGTCTATACTGGATCTTATTCCTTTGTTGCTCACATTATGGACTCCTAATCCTGACCTGGGCAGGACTAAAGGGTACTTTACACGCTGCGATATTGGTACCGATATCGCTAGCGAGCGTACCCGCCCCCTTCGGTTGTACGGCACGGGCAAATCGCTGACCGTGGCACACAACGTCGCTAACACCCGTCACACATACTTACCTGCCTAGCAATGTCGCTGTTGCCGGCGAACCGCCTCCCTTCTAAGGGGGCGGTTCGTTCGGCGTCACAGCAACGTCACTATGCGGCCACCCAATAGAAGCGGAGGGGTGGAGATGAGCAGAACTAACATTCCGTCCACCTCCTTCCTTCCTCATTACCAGCGGTTGCAGGTATGATGTTGTTCCTCGTTCCTGCAGTGTCACACATAGCGATGTGTGCTGCCGCAGGAACGAGAAACAACATCGCTACTGACCAGACAACGATAAATGGTAAGTGAACGACCTCTCACAGACAAACGATTTTTGTCTCTTTTGCGATCGTTTAAGGTCGCTCATAGGTCTCACATGCTGCGATGTCGCTAACGATGCCGGATGTGCGTCACAAACAACATAACCCCGATGATATATCGCTAGCGATGTCGCAGCGTGTAAATGGACCTTAAGGCAATCAGGAGAGCCAAGGATCCAGGTGACTCATTGATGTGAGCTGGACGGCATTTGCTTGTGTTTTATATAATATATATACAGTATATATATATATATATATATATATATATAAAATCAGGTGTAGGAAAATATTATATAGTCAACTTGTCCATAGATGTCAATGTGGCCAGAGAAGTAATAGTGGGCACATAATTGTAGAGTACAGTGAAGACACACAGGTGAATAAAGAGACAAAGTAGAATATTAGGCTTGTGAAGGGGGGACTGGCAGCGGAGCCAGGGAAAGTGCCAGACGCAGGCACAGGGAGAGAGCACACACAGGTTCATTACTGTGCATTTTCCCTGCCTTTTGCGTTAAGTGATGATCTTGATGAGCTAATGAACCCGCAGACTGGAAACGCTGTGTGTTTGTATAGCAAGCTCCTGGGTCCCTGTGCTGCCCGCAGACAATTAGAGCCTCATTAATATGCTAATCTGGTGTTGGGCTTTGGAAGTGGTGTGGAGCTTGTGATTCTGGGGGTGGGGTTGGGGTGGTAACTGTATCCTAGCAACCCATCCACAGAGGTAACCTACATCTCCTGGCATCACGCATTGCTAGATTTTGGGAAGCTATGCAGTGCAGTGGCTAATAGATCATGGAGGGGAAAAGTTGTTATACCTTTTAATATATATCATGTATGCAAAAAGATGTATTCTTAAAAACAAACTAAAAAAAGCTTAATTAAATCATTTAGGAAGAACAACGTGGTGGGAAGGTGTCAATTGATATCTGATCCAGGAACAAGAGGTAAAATGGATTATCTAAACATCTGCGGTGACAAAAATATCATTTCCAGTTGATGGATCTGATGGAAATCTGTTCCATCTGTCAGAAAATGTATCGAACACGCGTAAAAATTTTCTTGATCACTAGTCGTTATCTCTCCAATTGTAGCATTTAACAACTATTGGCGGAGAATTTCCCATGTGTAGCAAGCACATGTTCAATTGTAATGATTGTTGCTGCAATCAGCAAAGCTCCATGCTTCCAACATTAGCAAAATATCTAGGAATTCTTGTTGTAGTGTTAAAGGAACAAAATGAGTATCTGACATTTAGATCATTTGAAATAATTTAGTAACATTGATTCTTCTTGCATTGGAAAAGCCATTCATATGAAGCAGAATGTGTTTACTTGTATGTGGTTTTCAGGATAATCCTACAATAATGAAGAAGTATTCCATTTTCATCAAGGAAGGATTTTTTTTACTTAAATGTATATATTTTGGGCTAAAAGTAGTTTTTACAATTGGGCTTCATTAAGCATTTTACACTGTTTGCCTTAGGATAGGTTCACACACTGCGTTTTTTTGACGCTGCGTTTTTGTGCGTTTTTTAGCGCTAAAAACGCACAGAAACGCAGCATCTTTAAAAACATGCGTTTTTACCGCGTTTTGGTGCGTTTTTGGCTGCATTTTTTCTCACTGCGTTTTTCTGCGTTTTTTTATCAGTGAACATTGCCATTAAAGATTGTTGAAAAAAAAAAAAGGTCTGATGTCATTTCCTTCTTCCATATGTTCTTCATTCTCCACTAGTGTATGCAGGAGAGCAGACAGCTGCAGAACTACAAGGCTCAGCATGCTCCATCCAGGACTGTATGCTGGAGGGAGAGTCATGGGGAGCAGACCTACAAGGCTCAGCATACTCCATCCACTAGTGGATGCAGGAGAGCAGACAGCAGCTGCAGAACTACAAGGCTCAGCATCCTCCATCCACTAGTGGATGCAGGAGAGCAGACAGCAGCTGCAGAACTACAAGGCTCAGCATCCTCCATTCACTAGTGGATGCAGGAGAGCAGACAGCAGCTGTCGAACTACAAGGCTCAGCATCCTCCTTCCAGGACTGTATGCAGGATTTCTTTGCCCCCCCAAACAAAAAAATGACGTGAGCTTCGCCATATTTTTGTATGCTAACCGGGTACAGCAGGCAGGTACGGGCTACCCCCAACACCCAGCTGCCTATTTGTACCCGGCTGGGAACCAAAAATATAGGGAAGCCCTTTTTTTTCATGAATTTCATGAAATAATTAAAAAATAAATGACAAGAGCTTCGCCTAATTTTTGTGTCCAGCCAGGTACAACTATGCAGCAGGGGATTAGAATCCGCAGTACAGGGTGCCCATGCTTTCTGGGCACCCCCGCTGCAAATTGCAGTCCGCAACCACCCCAGAAAATGGCGCTTTAATAGAAGCGCCATCTTCTGGCGCTGTATCCAACTCTTCCAGCTGCCCTGGTGACGGTGGCTCGCTGGGTAATAATGGGGTTAGGGCTAGCTGTATATTATCAGCTGGCCATAAGCCCGAAATTCATGGTGTCATGCCAATATTAGACATGGCCACCATGAATTTCTAGTAAAGATAAAAAAAAACACAACACACAGAAAAATATTTTTATTAGAAATAAAACACAACACAATTAGTGACTCCATCTTTATTGAAATAAAGAGCCCCCCTCCGCAGTAATCCTGGGTCAAGGGTCCCGCGCCATCCAATCCGGATCCAATATCATCTGATCGGTTTGCTGGAAGGCAAAGCGATCAGATGATGTGTCAGGTTCCAGGATGTGAATCACATCACACATCAGCTGATTGTATAAAAGCCGTTTATACAATCAGATGATGCATCAGTGCAAAAAAATAAATAAATAAATACTCGCTTATTTGCTGATTACCGGCAGCTCCTGGAGCGGAGTTTGATCCCGTCCGATCGCTGCAGGAGCTACCGGTAATCAGTGATGAAGTCTCCTGACAGCATCCGCTGACAGGTTAAGCCGGCTGGGTGCCGGCTTCACCCCGAAACTTACGATCAGCTGACGCGTCAGGTGACTGCATCAGGTGATCCATCGCCAGGTCCTGCATCCATCGCACGTACCCGGGGAGACTGCACACAGCCGGAGCGGCGGTACCGGGAGAGGAGCTGGGAGCGGGCATGGCACCGGGAGTCTGCAGACAGGTGAGTATGACATTTTTTTTTCTACCGTTCACTTTTGTTTTCGCAGCTGCCTCCACCTCCCGACCAGACATGACACCGCACGGGAGCAGAAATGCACAGGACGGGAGCTGGACGCAGCGGTGATGGTACCGGGAGGATTCACGCTTCTGTATTTACTGACAGAAGGAATCCTTTTCCTGTACATGTCACTTTACTACCCACCTCCTGCGTTTATAGCTGCGTTTTTGGTCTTAGAAACGCACCAAAACGCAGCTATAATAACAATTTGCGTTTCTCATTGCGTCTTTCAACATGCCATTGCACTCAATGGATGAAAAACGCGGTGAAAAACGCGGGAATAATTGACATGCTGCGTTTTTGTGGTCACCACAAAAACGCAGCTGAAAAAAAACGCTGTGTGCAGACAGCAAAAATGAAAACTCATAGACTTTGCTGGGGGAAGCAAAGTCATGCAGTTTTCTGGGCAAAAATGCACCCGAAAAACGCTGCGAAAAACGCACTGTGTGATCTTACCCTTATAGTTTCTGAGTTGCATTGTCTATTACTGTTTGCAGAATAAGTTAACGGAAAATCTGTCAGGTCGCTGTCATTGTCTGATAGGGTTTTTGTAACTCTTTTATCTTTCTATTTCTGAGCTCACCTTTGATGATTTAAGACCACAGGCCACATCAAAGTTTAACATACACCGACATGATGGATCTGTGAATGCCAAACAATGCAACATTTTTAATGAAACCTAATTGCAAAAGGGATTATTAGCACAATATACATGCTAAGAAATAAAAAATTACACCCAAAGGTTGCCAATACTTTAATCTAAAAGTATGTGTGTCATATAGGCAGTTCAAAATAAGAAAACTGACGGCACTTCCTAACAGACAAGTGTGAACAGATACAAACTGAACATATAGTGTAAAAAATATATATCTGAACTCTGAGGCGACAAGGTATGTAAACATTGAATATAGGAATTTGAACATGCATTACTGCTAAGGAAATACATGTAAAAATTGAGACAGTGCATTAAAAAGGTCAGTTTTATGTAAGCCCAGCAGCCAGCTCAAGGCATAACTCGCTTTACTGGGTCCCTACCTAAATGCCTCTAGCCAGTATGAAAAGCCTACAATTTTATCGGCAGGCAGGAACATGCTAATGGTAAATTAAAAATCAACTTAAGCTTATAGGAAGGAGTGCTCAGTCATAAGGCATGAACCTGTAATCTAAAATAAGGAAACTAATTGCACTTTCTAATAGAAAAGTGTGAACAGGTACAAGCTGAACATGAAATGTATTCTAACAAATATACAGCTGCACTCTGAGGCGACAAGGTATACAAATATTAAATAGAGGAATCTGGACATGCATTACTGCTAAGGAAATAAATTTAAAAATTGAGACACTTAGCGCATAAAAAAGGTAAGTTTTACGTGAGTTCAGCAGCCAGCATCAAGGTGTATCTCTCATTGCTGGATCCCCAGCTACATGCCTCTACTATTTTATGGGCAGGCAGGAACGTGCTAATAGAAAACTAAAATCGCCTTAAGCTGGTGGGAAGGAGTGCTCAGTCAGAAGCCTTTTTTCTGCACTAAGTGTCTCAATTTTAAAACGTATTTCCTTAACAGTAATGCATGTCCAAATTCCTATATTCAATGTTTGCATACCGTGGCATCTCAGATTGCAGCAGTATATTTGTTAGAATATAGGAAGTCCAAACTGCTCTTATGTACACCTTTGAGCAGTGGCGGACAGGTAGAGAAAAGGGCTCCTGTGCAAGAACAGCATATGGGTAGTGATGGGCGAATCCAAACTGTAAAGTTCGGGGTCCATACTGGCCTACTAGTGTCCATGCATGGACCCGGGACCCGGACTTCTCAGGTAAGTCTGTGTTACTGCTCGGATTTGGCCATCTGGACACAAATTTTTAAAAAAGGAAAATAAAAGCAAAATGGGAATTAGAGTAGAACAATTATAATTACCAAGTTTTTGCATGGCTGTCACACTGCTTCCAAGTCTGCTCATTAAACCTTATGACAGCATCTGTGATTGGTTGCAGTCATACTGCCAGAGTGCCGGCGTCTATGACTGGTTGCCCTCACACTAGCTGCCTGGGTCCCTGGATTGGAGCGCAAAAATAAATAAATAATTAGAAAAAAATTATACACTGAGTGCAGATAAAGCAGACAGTTGGAGACTACAGCCCACAGCTGTGAGCATTATCTTGGCTGTGTATCAAAATATGAGGGACTCCAGGCAGTTTTTTTTTAATTATTTAAATAATCTTAAAAAATGGCATAGGGTCCCCCCCAATCTTGATACCCAGCAAAGATAAAGCAAACAGCTAGAGTCTGGTATTCTCAGGCTGGGGAGATGCATGGTTCTTGGGCCCTCACCAGCCTAAAAATAGCAACCTGCAGCCACCCCAGAATTGCTGCATCCACTAGATGTGCCAATCCAGGTGCTTTAGTAGACTCATCCCAATTGCCATGGTGCGGTGAACATTGGGGTAATATAAAGGTTTAATGACAACTGTGATGTAAAAAAATCACAGCTGTCATCAAGTCCGAGGATAGTAATGGGGAGGAGTCTATGAGATCACTCATTACTAATCATGTAAGTAAAAAGACATAAACACAAAACACAGAGAAAAATCCTTTATTTAAAAAGACATTAAAAAACCCTTCTTTCACCAATTTATTAACCCCCAAACACTCCTTCAAGTTTGATGTTGCAGTGTGCAATCACATTAGAAAACATGACCGGTCACTGCAGTATGATGGACACACTGATGGAGCCGCAGCTGGGAGAGCAATGATGTCAGTGAGTTCACAGCTGGTGGTTCCAATTGTATCCCAACTGTGACCTCAGGTGAACTCCATGAACTCACCTCAGGTGAACTCTATGAACTCACTTGAGGTGAACTCAATGAACTTAATGTCAGATTATGAGTTTTGGCTATGTACGCACTTTGAGTATTTGGTTGCAGAATGTTTGCATCTTCTGTCAGAAAAATGCACCAAAAACGCAATGTGGTTTTGATACATTTTTCTTCCAGGAGATGCAGATTTGGTGCAAATATTTGTTGTAGAAATATGCACCAAATTTGCATCTCCTGGATGAAAAATGCAACAAAAAAGGCAATGCAGTTTTGATGCATTTTCCTGCCAGGAGATATAGATATGGTACTGACATTTGCACAGATGGAGTACGGCTTGGCAGCCCGCCTGATCTAACAGTATGGGTGTCACCTAATAGGCTGCGGGCTTGTGACTGTGCATCTACATGTGTGAACAGCGCTCTATGCAAGCCATCAGTGTGCAGTTTTATCATCCAGCAATCGCCCCCTCCATTTTTTTGGAAGTGTGTGTGTGATTTGCTCCTCCTGCACCTGTTATGCTTCCACTTAGTGGTGCTTAGCTGCATCCTGCTAGAATACTAGTTTTTGGCCTGGGAATTGTACAATTGCTGTCCTTCTTTGCTGTAAGTAATTCTTAATTTTTGGAGGATAATTATTCCTCTTTTTGTTGCTATTTTTATATTTAGTGTAGGGACCTACAAGCATGAGGTTCCCGTGACAAAGGTTGTAGGCTGCCGTATTCTGGCCATAATACCAACTAAAACCTCATATTGTTTTGTACAGGATGCAGCCAGGCACCTTTCTGTTAGGCCTTGCATATTAGAGTTCCTGTCCCTGTATGTTGCACAGATGGAGTGCAGCCCGCCTGATCTAATAGTATTGGCATCACCTAATAGGCTGCGGGCTTGTGACTGTGCATCTCTAGGTTTGACAGTTTGGCAGAACGCGGTTGGGTTCCTATAGACTTATATGGGGTTCGGGTTCCGGGCTCAAGCTTGGATTCAAGTCCGGCCCCAAACAGGACTTTTTTTTAAGTGTGGCTGCACCCGCTGAACCTGAAAATCTGCGGGTCAGCCCATCTCTAAAGGTATAAAGAGTGAAAGTATGAAAAATGGAATCTGCATGCCCCACCCACACCTATTGCCAGTCCACATTATACGCATATATAGCCTGGGTCTCAGCTTCATACTTTCACTCTTACACATAGCTATTGGATTTTTCATGTCAGTATTCATACAGCAGTTTCTGCTTTTCATATATTCCCCTTACATAGTCACTGGTGTGCATACCTTCTCTCCATATAGTGTAGATTTTTTAGGTTTTTGCACCCAGTTCAGACTCAGAATGGTGTTCCAGACGTTATTTCTTGATTGATTTGTAGGCTTTCGTTTGTGAACCCGGCCCCACCACACCTATTGCCATTCCACATTATACGCATAAATAGCCTGGGTCTCAGCTTCCCATACACGGTAAGTTTTTTAACTGCATGAGAGGACACACACTAGCTAGGGACCCCAACGTAGAGAAATACTTTGGCGTAGTGTTGGGGCTCTGTTGCATTGATCAATTCAATAGCTACAATTCTCTTTATTCATATGTTCATGGCAGTAATGCAGATTCCATTTTTCATACTTTCACTCTTATATATAGCTATTGGATTTTTCATGTCAGTATTCACACAGCAGTTTCTGCTTTTCATATATCCCCCTTACATAATCACTGGTGTGCATACCTTCTCTCCATATAATGTAGATTTTTTAGGTTTTTGCACCCAGTTCAGACTCAGAATGGTGTTCCAGACATTATTTCTTGATTCATCTCTAAAGGTATACTCAATCGGGAAGGTCCTATGTGTCGCCAGGGGTTAAGGGGATACCCAGAACCGGGCCAAGGGGTCGCTTCTGGAAAGGGGATCACGGTGTCGTGACCCGGTCTGTGCTCCCTGGTTCCACAATAAAAAGGGGGGTTATGTTCGTGACGCCACCCGTGGAATGTGATCAGAGGTGACCACCGCTGCTGCAGAACCTCCGGGGTGATGGAAGGCAGCTTGAGATGGGACGGCTCCCCACGGGTAGAGCCTTTTCCCCGGGGCAGTATGTTAGTCTATGGGGGGAGTGCAGGACACGAGCACAATAAACAGGCAGACTCACGGTTTTGCAGTTTCTTTGTCTTTTACTGATGATGTTATTCAGCAGAGTACTGTCCACGGAGTCTGTGAGGGGTTCAGGGTTTCTCCCACCCAGCCGGGCCGTTTTGGCTTCCTTGCCTGCACTGTGTGTCTGTGGCCCTGCTGCTGTGTGAACTATGCAGCTGGCTCTGTGCTCCTCGGTACCGACCTGACAGGCAACTCGAGTCCTTCCTAGTATGTTCCTGAACTCTGCGCTTGTTGCTTGTGTCTGTGGTACAGGTGAAAGATCTGGAATCTTCACTTCTCTGGTGGTAACTGTGCAGTATGTAACCTGCAGTCTCGGATCCAGCATCCGTTCTTGTGCTCCACTGGGATGAGCTCAGCAATGCTCTGCCTCCCAGGAATGTTCTCTGTGTAATCTGTCTCCTTTCCTCAGACCCTCAGCTAGGCCTGGAATTGGTCAGTGGATCCTGAGGTGAGCTAAAGCCGGCTTCCAACCTGCAGAGATCCTGTCTCCTCAGTGCTCTGCACTGAACTTCCAAACTGAAACTACTTCTGACCATTTCCTCCCCCCCCACCAGAATATACAGGGAAGCAGCTTGGTCTCCCCCTTCTGGCCAGGAGGTCTTGGTGTTGTGTGTGGGGAGTTAACCCTTTGTGTTGTTACTGTGGCAACCCTGGGGTGCCACATTCCCCCTTAGTGAAGAACAGTACTCCGGGACTGTGAAAGAAACAAACAAGTTATGAACAACAAGTGTGTATATATAAATACAGAGTCTCAAAAGGAAAAAATACAAAAACCTTAAAGCTCAAAAAGAGTCCAAAATGTTCAAAAATATATAAGTGTTCATACAGTATAGTCTCTGTAGGTACTGGGCTTTTGGTCTTAACGTTGCAATTAAATAAACATTTCAATCAACAAACACTTCTTAAAGGTGTCTCTACTCTGGTCATAAGTGCAGTAGGCCTCACGGCCCTCGGGCCACCAACAATGTGATCAAGTTGTAACTCTCCGTGCTGCCACCTTACACCACTCTTCTCTCACCTTTTCTGTACACTAAACTGTTACGGTTTTTCATATAAACATTATAACATATGTACATTTTATATGCAATTCCACATTAGTCTTTATATCTTGCTGGTATATGACCCTGAGTACTACGCTGTGATCTGCGTACTGCTGGTGTACTGGGTGTACTTAGCATAATGGTGTGGGTGGAAGTGTACCTATTTGGTGTTTCTGGTACTTGTGAGGATGGGGTACTGACTGTAGGACTGGCAAGCTCACTGGGACCAGGAATCTGTTCTTCCTCTACGGTTTCAACTTCCAGTTCTTCATGTCTTGGGACTTCTTGTGGTATGGATTCTGATTGTGGTTCCACCACTTGAGGGAAGGCGATCATTGGGACTACTACTGCTCCATAGTAATTTGGCCATGTTTTTGGGAAATCTCCTAAGACTGTATGTAATACATCTTCTTCCTTCTTGACAGGTTGTACCTGTATGGGTAAGGTGACTTCTGGTGTCTTCAGGGTTTCAGGACATGGTTTGAGTTGATCTCTTGACACGACAGCTGATGTCCTTCCTTCATCCTTACTGATGAGACACACTTTGGGATTATCCATACTGGATGGTAAGACTGTATATGGGGTGGTTTCCCATTGATTATCCAATTTGTTTGTGCGCCGTTTCCTCTTGAGAACTTGGTCACCAGGTTGCAATGGGGTTGCTAGAGCATGCTGGTTGAAGGTTCTCTCCTGTCTTCCCCTAGCTTGTTGGAGACTTTTCTCTACGCACTCTTGTACTTGGCGATACTGCTGCTGACGTAGGGTATCCCAATTGGATTCTTGAACTTCCGCATCTGGCTTCAGAATTCCCATATCTAAATCAATTGGCAGTTTACCGGGCCTTGCACGCATAAGGTAAGCGGGGGTGCAGTTTGTAGAACTCACCGGGACATGATTGTACAAGTCCACCAAGTCTGGCAATTTCTCTGGCCATTGATTTCTTTCTGACTCTGGTAAGGTCTTCAACAGGTCAATCACAATATGGTTCATCTTCTCACATAAGCCATTTGTTTGGGGATGGTATGCTGTTGTGCGGATCTTTTTACAGCCATACATGTTGCAGAATTCTTGGAAGATCTGTGATTCGAAAGCTGGACCTTGATCTGCAAGGACTTGTTCTGGGTAACCATGGGGTCTGCAAAAGTACGTCTGGAATGCTTTAGCTGCTGTTCTAGCTGTAAGGTCTTTCACGGGTACCACCACTAAGAAGCGTGAGTAATGGTCCACGATGGTTAAGGCATAGACATAGCCGGACCGGCTTGGTGACAACTTGACGTGGTCTAATGCGACTAGCTCGAGTGGTTGCTTGGTTACTATGGACTGGAGTGGAGCTCTCTGGTTCTGTTGATCCTTTCTTCTGAGGTTGCATGGTCCGCATTTTCTACACCAATCTTCAATTGATTTTCTCATGCCAACCCAGTAGAATCTTTCTCTTAAGAGCACTTCCAACTTTTTCCAACCAAAATGACCAGCACCGTCGTGGTAAGCTTCCAGAACCATCTTGACGTCTCTCTTGGGCACGATGATCTGCCAGACCAACTCATGTGTTTTTGGATTGGTGTGCCTTCTACAGAGCTTCCCTTGGTACAGGAACAATTTACCTCTCTCTTTCCAGAGATGTTGTGTCTCAGCTGGGGCATTCTGATTAGGGTATGCACCTTGTTGTGTAAGCAGTTCTTTCACTAGCTTCACAGCTGGATCACTGTCTTGTGTTTCAGCCCATCCGTGGTGTGCTAATGGGTTGAGAGTTGCCTGCTGTTGTTTTTGGTAGACACTTGGTTGATACTGTCCCACCTTAGGACGGTGAAAGGCCGGTAACTCAATTTCTTCCAGTCCCTCCGGTTCCTCTTCCACGTCCCCCGAGTGTGGCATCCGGGATAAAGCATCTGCATTCCCATTCTTGTGGCCTGCCCTGTACTTGATGACAAAGTTGTAGTTTGACAGTCGGGCTATCCATCGCTGTTCCAGTGCACCTAGTTTTGCAGAGTCCAGGTGGGTCAACGGATTGTTGTCAGTAAAGATGGTAAATTCTGCAGCTGCCAGGTAGTGTTTGAAACGCTCTGTTACAGCCCAAACTACTGCCAGTAGTTCTAACTTGAAGGAGCTGTAATTCTCTGGGTTTCTTTCTGTAGGCCGGAGCTTCCTGCTTGCAAAGGCAATAACTTTCTCCTTGCCTTCCTGCCTTTGAGACAATACTGCTCCCAGTCCCACGTTGCTGGCATCCGTGTACAAAATGAAGGGTTGATGGTAATCTGGATATGCCAGGATCTCTTCTCCTGTCAGTGCCCACTTCAACTTCTTAAAGGACTCTTCTCTCTCATCACTCCACTGGAAAGGAGGATTTCGGGCTGCAGACTTCTTTGACTGTCCTACCAGGATGTCTTGTAGGGGAGCTGCTAGCTTCGTGAACCCTTTTATAAATCTTCTATAGTAGCCTACCAGTCCCAGGAATTGCCTCACCTCTTTCACGCTGGTGGGTCTCGGCCAATCTCTGATCACGGTAACTTTTTCAGGATCTGGTGCTACCCCTTCTGAGCTCACGACATGTCCCAGGTACTGTACCCTTGGCTTTAGAAGGTGACACTTGGATGGCTTGATTTTCATGCCGTATCCGGATAAGGCTTCAAACACTTCTGCCAGGTCTTGTAGATGCTGTTCATAGGTCTTGGAGTAGACTATGACATCATCCAGGTACAGGAGGACAGTTTCAAAGTTCTTATGTCCTAGGCAGCACTCCATCAGTCGCTGGAAGGTTCCAGGTGCGTTGCAGAGTCCAAACGGCATACAATTGAACTCACAGAGGCCCATCGGCGTGGTGAATGCTGTCTTCTCCTTATCAGCCTCTGCCACAGGAACTTGCCAATACCCACTAGTCAGATCTAGGGTGGAAAAGTAAGTAGCGGATTTTAATGCAGCCAATGACTCTTCTATCCTAGGTAATGGGTATGCATCCTTGTGTGTAATGCGATTGATCCGTCTGTAGTCTACACACATCCTCATGGTCCCATCTTTTTTCTTAACTAGCACTAGTGGGGCTGCCCAGGGGCTACAACTGTCTCTTATTACCCCTGCTTCTTTCATTTCTTTGAGCATGTCTTTGGCGCATTGGTAGTGAGCCGGTGGTACTAGTCTATACCTCTCCTTTATGGGTGGATGGTTACCTGTGGGTATAGTGTGCTCTACCCCTTTGATCTGCCCAAAGTCTAATGGGTGTTTGCTGAATATTTGTTCATATTCTTTCACTACTCGGTATACTCCATGCTTTTGATGGGAGGGTGTAGAATCGGTACCTACATGTAGCTTTTGGCACCAATCCTCCAGCTTTCCCTCTGAGCCATTGTCTTCCGCCTGACTTGACGGCTTCAAGGGCTCAACGGTGGTGATGGCGTTGTTATCAACCGTATATAGCTTAGCCATGGTAGCATACTTTGGTAGGGTGACCTCATCTTCCCCACAATTTAGAAGGCGTATTGGCACTCTTCCCCTGTGTACCTCAACTATTCCTCTGGCCGTCAGTACAGTGGGCCTACTGTCTGAGTACACGGGTTCTACCAGGGCCTGATAGTCTCGCCCTCTGATGCCTATTGCGGCTCTACACCAGACCAGCATTTCTGTTTTGGGAGGAATTACAATAGGTATTGGGTCACTTACCCTTGCACTGCCAATTTCACCTCCTGACATTTCTACCTGCTGCTTCAGCATCAAGGCTTTAATTTCCTTCTGCAGGAGTCTCTGTTGCCCAGGTTTGGCAGTCTCGACGATCTGCTGCAAGACAGTAATTACCTCTGCAAAACAATTTTCAATTACATTCATTCCTAGCAGCATAGTTGGTTCACGTTCTCGCCGGTCAACATCAACAATGATAATACCCTGATTCTGCAATTCTACTCTCCCAATCTTAATGGTCATTTCTCTGAAACCAACCTGTGGTACTAATTCACCATTGCTAGCCCATATATTCAATGCAACATTAGATGGACCACTGCTAACGTCTGAATCAGCCCAGTACCTCTTATAAAGGACATGCGGAATTGATGTTATTTGGGAACCAGTGTCCAGCAAGGCGTTGAGCGGAATGCCATCCAGCACGATGGGGATGACTGGACGTCCTCCCACATACTTGTCGTGCCAGGGTGAAGGACCTTGAGAGTTCATTCCTGAGGAGCGGCCCGCCTCCCCAGGGGATCCCCATTTAAAGCACATTCACGGGCAAAGTGACCTGGCTCATTGCAACGGCGGCAAATGGGCTGTCCATCCGGCTGGTAGCGGTCGCTGGGTCGTCCTCTCGTCGCTTGGTATCTCCTAGGCCTCATCCATGGGACATCCTCCTTGCTGGTCGCCAGCTCAATCTTGGGTGCAGACTTGCATCCACGCAGCTCCTGGACGATTCTAGCCATGGAAGCAACAGTGTCCGTAAGGGCTTCAAGCTTTTGATGTAGAGCCTCATTAGTGATGGGCTCCAGGTGGTTAGCAGCAGCCGCTGACATGGCCGATGTCACCGGCACTACTGGCTGCTGGGGTGCCACTGTAAGGTGTTGAACAGAGTCTATATCCTGCGGCTCCTCCACCTGCTGGAGGCGGATGGCTCTATCCTTTAGCTGGGCAAATGTTAGTCCTGGATCCTGGATCACCATCATGCTCAGTTGTCCCCGGTGGGAAGGGGATGAGAGTCCATCCAGGAATTGGTCTATCAGCAGCTTATCTGCTCCAGGGGCTAAGGCAGGTTCTGCTAATTTAAGTGCTCTGAGCGCCTCCTGCAAGTTTAAGGCAAAGTCTCTTGCGCTCTCTCTAGGTTTTTGCTTGCATCCAAAGAACCTCATTTTAGCCCGGCTGCCAGCAGTGGATTCAAAAGCTGCTTTTAGTCCAGCTATTATATGCTCTACAGTGTCCTTTGCATCATCCGGCCAGGATGTAGCCTCCCGCTGGGCATTGCCGGTTAACTGTCCCATAAGCATACCAACACGCTGGGCTTCTGTCAGGGAATACATGCTGTAGTAGATTTTTAGCTTTCCGATAAAGTCATTAAGTGTGTTGGGCTCACCTGAGTACTGCGGCAGCCACACTGCACCCGGGGTGTACGGCATCAGGAACGGCATGATAGGTGCCGCTGCACCGCCGGGTACAACAGCGTCTCCCTGCTGCGACATCTTTGCGCCCCCTTAGTTAATTTCACCAGTCTTCTTGACAGCAAGCCTGGGACACTTTTCTGCGTTTTCGTTCGGGTCGCAGCACCTCCTCTGCAAGCGGTGGGCGGAGTCTTAGTTTAGGCGCGATGTTTTCCCGCGCGTAGCAGCTAATGGCGCGATTAAAGATGGCGCCTGGAAAATTTTACCAATGATGTTTTTGAATTTTTCCAGGTATCTTTGCAAAGTTTAAAGTCCGTTCTTTGTTGCAACAATTCACAGTGCAAGTCTTTTATGCGATGCAATAAGTCTTTACAGGCGCACGTCACCCGGGTTGCAGCCGGGTCCAGTCCGGATCCTGTTCGTGACGCCAAAGTTGTGTCGCCAGGGGTTAAGGGGATACCCAGAACCGGGCCAAGGGGTCGCTTCTGGAAAGGGGATCACGGTGTCGTGACCCGGTCTGTGCTCCCTGGTTCCACAATAAAAAGGGGGGTTATGTTCGTGACGCCACCCGTGGAATGTGATCAGAGGTGACCACCGCTGCTGCAGAACCTCCGGGGTGATGGAAGGCAGCTTGAGATGGGACGGCTCCCCACGGGTAGAGCCTTTTCCCCGGGGCAGTATGTTAGTCTATGGGGGGAGTGCAGGACACGAGCACAATAAACAGGCAGACTCACGGTTTTGCAGTTTCTTTGTCTTTTACTGATGATGTTATTCAGCAGAGTACTGTCCACGGAGTCTGTGAGGGGTTCAGGGTTTCTCCCACCCAGCCGGGCCGTTTTGGCTTCCTTGCCTGCACTGTGTGTCTGTGGCCCTGCTGCTGTGTGAACTATGCAGCTGGCTCTGTGCTCCTCGGTACCGACCTGACAGGCAACTCGAGTCCTTCCTAGTATGTTCCTGAACTCTGCGCTTGTTGCTTGTGTCTGTGGTACAGGTGAAAGATCTGGAATCTTCACTTCTCTGGTGGTAACTGTGCAGTATGTAACCTGCAGTCTCGGATCCAGCATCCGTTCTTGTGCTCCACTGGGATGAGCTCAGCAATGCTCTGCCTCCCAGGAATGTTCTCTGTGTAATCTGTCTCCTTTCCTCAGACCCTCAGCTAGGCCTGGAATTGGTCAGTGGATCCTGAGGTGAGCTAAAGCCGGCTTCCAACCTGCAGAGATCCTGTCTCCTCAGTGCTCTGCACTGAACTTCCAAACTGAAACTACTTCTGACCATTTCCTCCCCCCCCACCAGAATATACAGGGAAGCAGCTTGGTCTCCCCCTTCTGGCCAGGAGGTCTTGGTGTTGTGTGTGGGGAGTTAACCCTTTGTGTTGTTACTGTGGCAACCCTGGGGTGCCACACCTATCATCTAGTATTAAAACCTCATCTTGTGTCAGCTGACTTCAATATAGATGGGGCAGAGCAGGATCGGGGCCTGATTGTTCAGGCACCTGTCATGGGATGCTATATAGATTAAATACCTAGGTCACAGAGACTGAGCCATGACCCTGTTTGTACAAAGTACAAGAAACCAAATCAAAACCTGTTGAGTTTTAAAAATGTATTTTTTTTCTAACCACAGTAGAATTAAGTATAGTTATTGTCAAATACACATCTATATAGAATATCCTATATGGACATGGAGATGTAAATTGGAAACATATCCTACCCATTAACTTGTTTCATAAAATAGTGCTCTGGGAAATGTTAATTCTAATGCAGTTTATATTGGTTTGAAAGGGAAATGTTGGTAAAATAATAGTTATGTTCACAGTTACTTTTAAAATAATAGTTACTAAATAAATAAAGTAGGCATAGTTAACTGGATTGTTTCATCCTGGTAAATGTCTTCCAGATCAGCTAGAGAGGGCTATACATCAAATCAATGCAATGTCTTGCAATCAGGGCTGTGGAGTCGGTAAGTCAAACCTTCGACTCCGACTCCTCAATTTCCCTTGCACCAACTCCGACTCCGACTCCGACTGCACGACTCCGACTCCCACATATATTGCTTATAGTTAAGTGAAATATTTATTGTAGTACAATGTGAACATCAGACACTTAATCATTTTTATGATACAATAATCAAGATATTTAGATAGAACATAAAATATATTTATTGGAATACAACTTTAGAACACAAAAAACTGTAATAAATTGTAAATATGTTATACAATATGTAATATACAGTAGATTACATATATATCTTGTGTGTGCATGTATAATATATATACATATATATATATATATATATATATATATATATATATAAAATGACATATTGTATTACATATTTACAATTTATTACAGTTTTTTGTGTTCTAAAGTTGTATTCCATTAAATATATTTTATGTTCTATCTAAATATCTTGATTATTGTATATTAAAATGATTAAATGTCTGATGTTCACATTGTACTACAATAAATTTAATTTTTCACTTAAATATAAGCAATATACTAAATGTTATTATTTAGTATGTTTTTGTAAATAACATTTGTGCAGTGTATGAATTTGTTGTAGGAAATAGAATTGCTTCCATCAGATCCTCCTTCGCACATGACCTCAAATCTGACCTAATAATTTTAAGGCTAGAGAACAACCTCTCTACACTAACTTGGGTTGGAGGCAAAGCCGTAACCACATGGGCAACATCTCTAACAATTTCCGGGTAAAAAGGAATTGCCTCATGCACAGTCAGTTTTGATGAACGGTTGAATTTTCCTATTTCTTTGAGAGCAAGTGAAAACTTGTACTGAAATCTGGTCAATCTGCTGCTATAGGAGACGGAGTGAAATCTTTTTCCTTGCGGCAACACTTTGCTGCTCCATGTCATCCAAATACTTGTCAAAGTTAAACTCCTCATCTGATGAGGATGAAGATATGGCAGCAGTAGCACTGTCAGGCCCCAAGTCCTCTTGCGCCTGGCAGTCCTGTAGACCACTTATCCTAACTGCTACCTCACTCAAAGCTTCTTTTCCTTTAGTAAGCTGTTGATCATCAAGCAGTATATGATGACTTTGTTCCACATAAACAGCTGCCAGAAGAATTTTATATCTCAATAGCTGTATCTCTCTCCGTTTCATTGAAGCAGAAAAGCCATCTGCGATTAAACCTCCTCCTTGGGACAGGCAAAATAGCAAGTTCTTCCACTCCCTTATGAAAATGCCAGGAGTTAAATCCTCAGCTTGTAATTTTTTAGTCACGGTAGAAGCCCTGCTTGTAATACATGAAAGTGTTGATTGGCCAAAGTCCGAGCTCCTCTTTTCGTTAGCGACTCTCCTACCTGAAGATAGAGAGTTTCTCAATGGGAGGGAAGGGCCTCTATAAGATCTAAATTACCTGTAATAATAGCTAATGTTATATATTTTTATATATATATATATATATATATATATATATACACATACAGTTTTAACCAGAAGTCTACATACAATATCTAAAAAGGCACACATGCATGTTTTTCTCACTATCTGACCTGAAATCAGAATAAATCTTTCCCATTTTAGGTCAATTAGGATTACCAAAATTATTTATATTTGCCAAATGCCAGAATAATGAGAGAAATAATGTTTTAAGGAATTTTTATTACTTTCTGCAAAGTCAAAATTTTACACACACTAAAAGTACTATGCCTTTAAACAATATGGGACAGCCCATATGATGATGTCATGTCTTTGGAAGCTTCTGATAAGCTTATTGGCAACATCTGTGTTAATTAGAGACACACCTGTAGATGTATTTTACTGCACACCTGAAACACACTGCTTCTTTGTGTAGGATGATGGGAAAGTCAAAAGAAATCAGCCAAGATCTCCAGAAGATAATTGTGGACTTGCACAAGTCTGTTTCATCTTTGGGGACAATTTCCAAATACTAGAACGTGCCTCGTTCATCTGTAAAATTATACGCAAGTACAAACAATATGGGAATGTCCAGCCATCATACCGCTCAGGAAGGAGGTGGGTTCTGTGTACCAGAGAAGAGCGTGCTTTGGTCAGACATGTGCATCTCAAACTAAGAACAAAAGCAAAAGACCTTGTGATGATGCTGGCGGAAGCTGGTAAGATTGTGTCATTATCCGCAGTGAAACGAATACTATATCATCATGGGCTGAAAGGCCACTCTGCCAGGAAGAAGCCATTACTCAAAAAAACATAAAAAAGCCAGATTAATGTTTGCAAATGCACACAGGAACAAAGACCTTCATTTTGGAGACATGTCTTGTGGTCTCCCGAAACTACATTGAACTGTTTGGCCACACTGACCATCATTACATTTGGAGGAAAAAGGGAGAAGCTTTGAAGTATAAGAACACCATCCCAACTGTGAAACACGGGGGTGGCTGCATCATGTTGGGGGATTGTTTTGCTGCAGGAGGGACTGGCGCACTTCTCAAAATAGATGGCATCATGAGGAAAGAAGATTATGTGGCAATGCTGAAGCAACATCTCATGACATCAGCCAGGAGCTTAAAGCTTGGGAAGAAATGGGTCTTCCAAATGAACAATGAACCAAAGCATACTGCCAAATGGGTTATAAAGTGGCTTATGGATAACAAAGTCAATGTTTTGGAGTGGCCATCACAAAGCCCTGATCTCAATATTATTGAAAATTTATGGGCAAAGCTGAAAAGGCAGGTGCGAGCAAGGCAATCTACAAACATGGCTCAGTTACACTAGTTCTGTCAAGATGAATGGGCCTGTATCAATGAACTGTAGGGGATCCCTTTAGTCTGCAATAGAAACTGATTTCCAGGGCTAGCATTATACTTTTGTGTCATCAGATCATCACTGGGGATAACTGTCTGGTAGATGGGATTTCCTAACTTACAGCACCTTTAATGTGACCTCTGTAGAACATTTGTGCATAAATTAAGAAACTGAATTTATGACCAGCATTAAACTCCTGACAGGGAACCTCTGTGCTCCATATGCAGATACAAAAATACAAGGCCACTGGTTCTGAGTGGCATGTACAACACTACATTAAATCAGAAAGTGGAGTAGGAGAACCTTTGTGGGCAGGTGAAAGGGTGTTATTGGATCTATGCTTTGTTCAGCTAGATTTCAAATCCTCCATCATTGTAGCATCAAGGTTACAAACCTATCCTCATTCTCCTCTTTGCATAATAATAATGGAAATGCAAAAACATGATACCTATTTTTTTGGGAAGAGGAAAAATAGGGGGAGAGGCATCTAAAGGTGACTGTATATGCAAACCTCAACTTTCAGTTTACCAAAAATGAATTAATGTTATGAGAATGGCCGTGAATATGCAGTTAAAATATTGAATAAGTATTGATAAAACCACCATAAGAACCCAGCAGCTGCAATCGTGTTTCAGAAATATAGACAGAAGACCTACCCATTTTTTTATTTTAAATATTCTTTTTTTGAATTTTTTTTTGGGATTATTGTTGAACCTGTCAACTGTATATTTTAATCAATTATGTCATATATTTGAGCTTGTGAAAGTAGCCCAAATTGTGCATATGAATTACAATGGCCCCACAGAATACCCCGCTGGTCTCAAGACCTGTTAACCATTTACCGTATATATTTGGCACATTTTCATACCCATAGTCTTATTTGTAAATGCTTATCAAAACTGTTAAGGAAGTTGCGAATGGGGCCTAATTCACATAATAAATGTAATCATTGAGGTTTTTTTTCCATTTTTTGGCATGCTTTTTACTCTGTTCTTTGGCTTAGTAAATCTATTTGTCTTCTGTGTCTGCTTTTGTCATCCTGTTTTCATGAAATAAAACATTGATTGGATTAATTCTACTACTCTCCATTGTCAAACTACTTGGGTTTCTTTAGTCTCTGCTTGCCTATATGACACATATACTCCATTATGAATTTGAGCCTTCTTAAGCATCTGCACCTTGGCTGATTTAGGTTGAAGATATTATAACAATCGCTTTAGAAGAAATTAGAATTTATATTATATTACCGCATATATAGTTATATTATATATTGAACAATTATATATACAAGTATTTCTATAGTAACTAGAGTTATATACAGTACATTTGGAAAAATAGATAATATGTGATTTAAATCTATTAGGTAAAGCAACAGCTAATTAATATGTCCAAACTCCATAGTAATATCAATCTAAAGCAGTGAACAGAAGAAAAAGACATTTAACCCTTTCACAACATCTGTCGTACATGTACAGCTCAAGTCGGAAGTGGGTGTATTACAGCCAGGAATGGAGTTCTACCCACTATTGTCAACCTGATAAATCCCTGTTAACCTGTGAAATCCCACTGTCAAACTTTCAGCGGGATTTAACATGCACTTCAATGGGGGAGTGCCATTTCAAGTGCCCGTGATGTGATTGCGGGTTGCCAGAGCGTTTCTATAACAGTACAGGGTCTACTGAAGACCTCTGTGCTTCTTATAGCGGTACTCCTTTGAAACCCTGTCTGTGGCCGTGCTTCAAAGGAAATTAATTTCTGCCATATACAGCAGTGCTGTGGCATTACGGTATATAGCATATGCGGTCAGACGATCGCAAGCGACCGCAGCTTCAAGTCCCCTATGGGGACTATTAAAAATGAAAAGTAAAAACAAAATGCTTTAAAAAAATATGAAAAAAATAAAAAACCCATAAAAGGTCAAACCACCCCCTTTTGCCGCATAAAAATAAAGATAATAAAAAATACACATATGTGGTATCACCGCATTCAGAAAAGTCATTTCTATCAAAATATAAAATAATCCGACCAGTAAACACTGTAAATAAAATAAATTAAAGAACACCAAAATTAAGGTTTTTTGGTTGCTGCAATACCACAAAATATGTAAGAAGAAAATAGCTGCATCCTGAAAACCATTCAGTTTTTATATTTTTTGGGGAAAAAATACTGTGTCTCAAGGTACAAAGAGGCACAATCCTGTAGCAATTTAGGCAATTTATGTGACTGCAGACAAATCCTTACTGTGTGCACACTGCATGCTTTCAAGATTCTCTGGTCACGTACCTGCATGTGTGTGATTTGCATACTTCTGGCCACATTCCGATTATTCATGCACGGCCTCGTCAATTCAAGTGACTTGAGTGAGTTTGCACATGCCTAATCAGCATGTGACCGCATGTGTGCAAATCGCATACTAGCAATCACGTGACCATCCCACTCTCACTGCTGGTACCGGAGAATCCTGACAGCATGCAGTGTGCACACGGTAAGGATTGAGTAGTCTGCAGGCACATAAAGTGACTGCAGAGCTTCATTGTACAACATGGGAGTTAGTGCAGGGCCCTTATACAGTGTGTGAGCTAATATGGGGGTCAGTCATTACACAGCAAGGGAGCTAATGTGGGAGCTAATGTGGGGGTTATTATACAGCATGAAGCTAATGAGGTGACCATTACACAGCCCGAAAGCTAATGTTGGGTTCATTATATAGCATGAGAACTAATGAAGGGGACATTATTCAGTGTGTCATCTAATGAGGGGGCCATTATACCATGTGTGAGCTAATGTGGGGTTGATTATAAAGCCTAGCTACTGTGGGGGTCATTATACAGTATTCAGGGGAAAGGGAGGTCATTATACAGTGTAGGAGCTAATGAGGGGGTCATTATACAGTATGGAGGCTACTGCAGGGTGCTGTGATAAACTGTGGGAACTACTTTGAGGGCCATTATACAGGGTGGGAGCCCTTATAAAGTGCAGGGTCTACTAAGGAGCACATTATACAATGTGGGGGCTACTGTGGGGACAATAAAACAGTGTGTCAACTACTGTGGTGACAATTATACAGTGTAGTGTCATTTTACAGTGTGTGAACCATTGTTTGGCTTAAGCTGGTGGCCCATCATACTGTATATAGAGGAGCTGTGGGGGCACCATACTGTGTAGAGGGAATCTGTGGGCCCATAATACTGTATATAGGGTACAGTGGGGTCATTATACCGTGTAGGGGAGCTGTGGGGGCATCATATTGTGTAGCGGAAAACCTTGGGGGCATCATACTGTCTAGAGGGGAGATGTGGGATCATCATACCGTGTATATGGGAGCTGAGGGTGCATTAAACTGTATATAGGAGAGCTGTGGTCCCATCATACTGTCTATAGGGGCGATGTGGACCCATCATGCTGTGTAGAGGAAAGCTGTACATGGTAGAGACTCAGAATATTATTAAATGTTAAGTGAACACTTAAGAACCACTAGGGCCACTCAGGCAAAATATCACAGTCATCTAGTTTGCTCATCACAAGGAATATCAGTTTTGGTGCGACAAACACGACAGTGGAGTTAACTCATATGCTTTGTAATGGTGAGATCACAGACATCCATATAAGCACCAATGCACACTAAACAAGTCAGTAATGGTGGCCCGAAAAGAAGTGAAGAAGCCTCAACTTCAATAATGTCATAGGAAGCGTTGGCTCGAGTTTTCAAAAAAGTATGAAAAGTGCATACTAGAAAATTAGAAAAGAGTGATTTTGAGAGATAAGATGAAAGTCAATAGATTAGGCTCTGATGGGAGCAAATGGGTCTGGAAGAAACAAGGTAAAAGGGGTTAACAGATCGAGAAATTGAAGGAACTGTCAAGTTTGGTGTAGGATGCCTGATTATATGGGGTTGTTTCACAGCCAAAGGTGCTGGATACTTGAGCAAGTTCTATGGTGGTCTCAATACTGAGCTTTATGTGACAATATAGTGTTCCAGCAGGACAACGACCCAAAACATACTTCGAGATTGGTGAAGAAATGGTTCAATGACAATGAAGTAGAGGTGTTGGATTGGCCTCTACATTCCCCAGACTTCAACTCGGTTGAATACTTGTGGGTGTAGTTGATGAAAAAGCTGTATTCATCAAGTGAGTTGACCAGTATGCACCAACATTGGGAATGTGTAGAAGAGACATGAGATAAGATTTCGGTTGAGACATGCTTGAACCTGATTGATAGCATGCCCATAAGGATTCAGGCAGTGTTGAAAGCCAAAGGTGAATTTACAAAAAATTAACAAAATAATAAAAATGTAAATTTATATTTTTAGTAGCAATGCAGTGACTTGACAAAAATCTGTCTAACTAATCATATGCAAATTAGTTGCAAATTAAATTTTTGTACGAAATAGCCAAGATGATTGTCAATAAAATTGAGGTAGTCTCACGCTCAAAGCTGTAGTGGATGGTGAGATATGTAGTCTAAAAATCAAAAGTTTAAAACATTGTTACCCTCATGCTTGTAAGTGTATGTCCACTATCCTAGGCCCCATACTGGTAAATATGTCCCCATCCTGGTATATATGTTCCTCATCCTAGTATATATGTTAACCATCCTGGTATATATGTCCTCATCCTGGTATACATGTACTCCATCCTGGTATTTATGTCCCTCATTCTGAGCCCATCTTGGTATGTATGTCATAATCTTGAGCCCATCCTGGTATATATATCCCCCATCCTGGTTTATATGTCCTCATCCTGGGCAAATTCTGGTATATATCGCCCATCCTGGTATATATGTTCCCCATCCTGATATATACTGTCCCCCATCCTTGTATATATGTCCCTCATCCTGGGCCCATCCTGATATATATTTACTCAGCCTTGGCTCACCCCAGTATATATGTCCCCATCCTGGTATTTATGTCCTCATCCTGGGGCCATCCTGGTATATCTCTCCCCATCCTGATATATATGTCCCACATCCTGGTATATTTTTCCCCATCCTGGTATATATGTCCCCCATCCTGGTATATTTGTCCCATCCTGGTATATATTCCCTCATCCTGGGCCCACCCTGGTATATATGTCCTCCATCCTGGTACATACTGTATGTCCTCATCATTGGCCCATCCTGGTATATCTTTCCTCCATCCAGGTATATATCTGACCAATCCTGGTATATATGTCCTCATCCTAGGCCTATCCTGGTATGTATGGTCCCCATCCTTGGCTCATCATGGTATATATGTCTTAACCCTGGGCCCCTTCCTGGTATATACACTCCTCATTCTGTCTCTAAGGCATAAAAAAAAACAAAAGACAACCCCATTTACTCACCTAACTTCGCTCCCATGCCACGTGGTGTCCTCTGTAGCCAGTGCAATGTGGCCGGCAGTTGACATCGTTGAGCACGCCATGGCACATGAAGTTATTGTCATGTACCCCCAGTCACGTGCACGCCGAGGTCAGCTGTCAGCCTCTGTTTGGCCAGTAGCTTGTATTGTAGCATGGGTCTTTGTGGTGCATTGCATTTCAGCTGGATGTATGCCTTTGAACACACATCCAACTGAAGCAGGCACTGGGATCACTGAGCCCCCTGTACCCCCGGGCCCGGTCACCACCGTGACCTCTGCAACTGCGATCTTTATATCCTTGCTGGTATCTACCAATATATGATCACCATATAGTGGTAATCTTGGCATTAGCCTTTGCATAGAGATTTATTTCCAGAAACAGTGCGGTCATGTGCTGAGGCTCTCCTGTACCCACAATTAGGTTGTCACTGTAGATATTACCACGGGTTAGCGGCCCACTCAGATGTTTCGCCCCCCTTGAACTGAATGTCTATCTATGCCTCCTTCTTGCCTTCCCCTTGTAACTTAGTTTATATTTTATTCTTCCTGCTATTTTATCACCCTTTTCATTTCTGTTGTGTAACTTTAATTTGGAAAACTTGACTCTAATAATCACTCATTACTAATATTATCTGGTATAACTGATTTTCCACATGTTTTTTCCCCATCTACCTACACTTCTTTCACATCTGTATAAACTTGTTGCTTTATTTTTGATAATCATTACCTGTTTTATACATTTTTATTTAGTTATTTATTCCAGGTTTCAAGGAAACAGTGAAAAGGAAACATGCACAAGCAGATAGCATGACTTATTAATCAGAATGAGCATTAGAAGATACAGTCCAGAGGTTTCAGAGTTTATCATATCTGTGCGGACAGCCAAGGCCAACATATGTCATTTTGTAATTTTCAAGAGATGCTTTAATTAAGCTCAGCCAATGAGATATCTTGCTTCAGTGAGTTTTTTTTCATTTACAAATCATTTCTAGTGTAGTAGGCTAATAAATATCTATCTAAAGAAACTCAGAACCAGGTACATGGAATGTATCCTTCGGGTTTCTTGTAATACAAATATTCTGAGTCCTTTGTCCTGCTGTACACTAACAAATGTAATTTTATTGCTTAAAATATAGGAAAGCCAAAAGCCCCCAAAAGTATGCAAGTGTAACAATGGTTGAGGGACCACCACGGTACAGAGTACAACTGTGGAACACAAGACAAGTTTGTAGAAACAAGGGTGAAACTTTATTTACAAGCAGGGGACAAACAGTAGTGTAAGCAAATGGGTATGCAATGTGGCAACAGTAACGTTTAACAAGCTTCAGATTTTAGCTGGAGCGTACCAAAGTTGCATTGCCCCAACTATTACAAACAGAGGTGGGCAGCATACAAGACAGGCAAAGTATGTTAGCAACTGCAGTGCACTACCACCTAGCTGGCCTTCACTATTGGGGCCGCGTGGATGCCGCACTCTGGCAACTAAGGCCTACCCTACAACCTACTAAGTGTGCACAATGATTGAGACTTACAGTACCACCGAGAGGGAGTCAGTCCACTCCCAGTCGTTCGGTTCTGTGATGTTCATTGGTGCGCACTTCTTCCACCGGGGCAGGGGGGAGCTTTTCTTCTGAAATGGACCTGGAATCTCTGGACTCTGAAAGAAGACGTCTTCTCTTCAGTTGAGATTCGCTGGCCTTGGGAAGGGCTTCTCCTCAGTTCAGTACTCACCCAACAGTGACCATGGAATTCTCACGGTCGGGCTTGCAGCTGGCACCATTCCTCTTTCGACACTGTGGTTCTCAGATTCCACACAGGCAGACTGTCTCTCTCTGCACATACACACAGGCCCAAGTTGTCCTGTCCCTGCTTTAAGCTTTTCGGACCCTTCTCCCTTTGCCAAACGTTTTGCCGAGTTAGTCCAAAATCTCTCAGTTCAGAGGGGAGACACTGGCTGAACTGGCCAGTCCATAGTAAACAGGAAAAAGGGGAGCACTGTCTCTTAAAGGAGATGGGCTTTCTACCGTTCGTAGGGGAGATACCCCTATACAACTACGGCAGTAGAAATATGATTGATGTCTATTTGGAATATATTTCCACTAAAATATCAGTGAAAGTAAAAAAAGAGGTAGTATGTTTCCTGCCGTAGCCGTGCTTTCTTCTCCTAACTGTAGCTCACATATGCATCTGAATGACTTTTTTGCGACACTCGGCTTTAATATCTTAGAACCAATATTAATACCTAACAATGTGGGGGTTGGAAGTTAAAGCAGAGAATCTAAGAAATTCACTAATCATTTTGTCAAAGCTGTTACACTTGAGATCAAAGTGGATCTACGCTTTAGAATGAATTCTAGTTATGCCGCCGCTGTTATAAGTGCAGTTTAATCCACTGTCATCTGTGAAAAAGGTAAGAGAGGCCTTTTTTTTTATAAACTTTTCTATATAAATTCTAGGTATGTCCTTGACTAACCTCAAATAATTGAAAATATGTTTCGTTTAATGATTTAAGTCCTGATACCATTCTCATCCATTCTAAAGTCAACCATACACAGTTACATTTTTTTAACAACCTTATAGACAAAGATGGACATTGTGGCGAGAAGTCATCATAGCAAACGATGAAGGAGGCTCATCATCTTGGCATATGTAGATTCTGTAAGTAGGAGAGGAGGGTGGTGGGGGCTCACTATAAAATCCCAAATGGTGAAAAAATGGTGAGGGAAGAGTCACCTGAGCCATATACTATCCTCTATAAAAATATGTCACCATTGTTATTGTAAGTCTGTATCACTTTAAGCCTCTCGCAATGGAAAAAAACTAGAGCCACCCCTGTATGTATGATTCTGCGTATAGAGAAATGCTGACACATTAATATTGCTTGAGAACAGATAAATTAAATTAGCAAAAGTCCTAACTAAGCAGATAATTTATTCAAAAGCAATGGCATAAATTAATTTATGAAGAAGTCCTGGAATAATTCTGTATCTATGGAAAATGGCAGAGATGTGTGCATCTTTTATGGATCATGGCCTAAGGGTTAATATAATGCATGTGAATTCAAATGACAGAATGGTTAATATGATAAACGGGTAAAGGATTTACAAATACCTAATACATAAGGTATTACTCTAAATAAATACGAGTGGTGGAGTGTTTGGCGCTAGCCTTGGCATTATAGAGGGTTGTGGGCAACGCGGGACTCGCGGATTCAAAGCACACAACAGATAGAGCACTAGACATAAGACAATGGGACAGTTGTACTAATCTTGTCTACTATATATACAACTGAAACGTAAAGTGTGTTTTCACTAGGCAATTATCGGTAACGAGTATTCTGAAGAACGCTTGTTTCCTGATAGTCGGCCAGTATAAACAGGCTGCCAATCACCTAATGAAAGAGCAAGATGCACGTTCATCGGTTGAAGTGATTTTTAAGCTTAATAATCGTTATTGGCAGCACATTGTTCTGTGTAAACAGCACATGTGCTGACGGGAACAATGACAGGCTATGTGCACAGAATGATCTATTACTGATTGTTCTCTGTCCACAGTTGGTCTATGTAGCTGATTGGATAGTATACACCTGCTCTTATGCCAATACATACTATATACAAACTAATTGGTTGCTTAATACCCTGTATTGACCGGACCAACCACACTTCCATTCATGGGTGTACCCAGGATCAAAACTAGGGGGGGCAAGCCATGGTCGTTCAGGTTGTAAAATATTAGAACGGAAAAGGTGAATGAAACGAAAATGTTAAGAGAATTAAATGTAATTATAGCAGTGCTCTATTAGTTATTACCTTTTTTCCTTGAAGAATTTCCAATGGTCGCTCATCAAGCACAACTCAGTCAGTCTGTCCTCTCCCATTGTACTTCTGAGCCAGGTCTTTACCCTTTGAAGGGTACTAAAAGATCATTCAACAGTAGCTGTCTCTCATATACATCTCATATACAGCCCCCCCCCATAGGGCTCCCATCTCATATACAGCCCCCCATAGGACTCCCATCTCATATACAACCCCCCATAGGACTCTCATCTCATATACAGCACCCCTATAGGGCTCCCATGTCATATACAGCTATGGGGGGCTGTATCTCATATAAGGCCCCCCATAAGGCTCCCATATTCAGCCCCCCCATCATATACAACAGCTTCCCAGACCCCCAGACTGTCTGATTTAATATTTACATTTTTTTTTTACTTTTGGCAGCAGCTCAGCCTCCCAGAAGTCTCCACAGCTTGTGACTGTGCCGGCCGCTCTGCACTGCAGGACTCGACACAACGGGGTGCAGAGTGATGATTTCAATGTCATCACTCCAGTCCAGTCCCCGCTGTGCTGATTTGCAGTGCAGAGCGAACGGCAGGCACTGAGGACGGGATTTTACAGCTCCTACTAGGAGCGGCTGCGGGAGCGGCTGCGGGAGCAGCGTTCAGCCTGCCCTGTGGTACTAGTAGGTGGCGGGTGCCGATGCACCATGCCGCCCTGTCCTCTCCTCACCACCCGCGCTGCCTGGCGCACCCGCTACCTGACAGAGACAGGTCATAATAGGTGCGTGCCCCTGCTTCTAGGGGGGGCAGCTGCCCCTCGTTGGGTACGCCCATGCTTCCATTCACACAGACCTATCACTAATATGATCCTTCTGTGTGTATAGATGCATCCGATACGAGTGTATTGGATGCGATATGCTAATGACCCTCGGCTCCTGCTGTGCTGACAGCGTGAGCCGATTGTCATGCAACTGTAATCCATTCCTACGACTGGATCACAGCTGCGGAGGAGAGGGAGGGATTAATTTTCCATTCTCCTCCATTGTCAGCTGATCTCACTTACCTCTCCGTCCCCATCGCATCCGACACTGGATTTCGACTCAGTGCGCATGATTCCGGAGTTTGGGTCATGCGCACTACTTTAGTTTGAAGCCAGGACGCGTACACCCGGCTTCATAGTGCGCAATGGCGGCGGAGACGTAAGTGAGATCATCCTGTGACACTGCGTACTCATTAGCATGTTACCACGCCCACAGGGACATACTAACATGCTAATCGGGCGACTGGCCAGGGGAACTAATGCCCATGGGACTAGTCCCTTCGCTCATTAGCATACGGTAAAAGATCTTTAGAAATACTTTTTCTAAAGATCTCTTTATCTATACTAGTGTATAGAGGGACGGTTAGGCAGGGATTAGCAATATGCACCCAGAACTGCTCGTGGTTCTGGGTGCATATTGGACCTGACAGATTCCCTTTAAACAGTGATTTTATCAAAACTACAGTAAGCAGCCTAGTAAGTGACACATCGCTTGAATCAGGATCCCTGCCTCTACATTATGCTGCTCTCAGATTAGGTGGCAAAAACCTGGTGACAGATTCCCTTTAAATCTGTCTACAGATGTTTCTTTAAATTGTATGCCAGTCACTTGTTAGTGAGATTGCATACTAATGACTTTAACATTGATGGTTTATCTTTAGGATAGGTTATCAATGTCTATTTGGTGGGAGTACAACACCGATCAGCTGTGCCCCGTGCCACCACCGGCCGGATATACTCAGTTGTGGAGCTGCAAAACAGAGCTCAGTTGATGGAATAGTGGCCAGGTACTGCCCATCCACACCCTATTGAGTCGAATAGGGGGGATGTGCAATACCCACCTGTGGATACTATCCAGTTGACGGAGTTGTGAAGTTCCTTTAATTGAGAAGTTTCGGTCAGCCTCAGCACCGGGAACAGCTGATCAGTGTCGCTGCCAAGTTTCGCACTCCCACTGAGCAGACTTAAAGATAAGTAATCAAATTTAAAGTCCTGGACAACCCCTTTAAGGGGTACTTTGCACGTTGCGACATCGCTACTGCGATATCGTCGGGGTCAAATCGAAAGTGACGCACATCCGGCGCCGGTAACAACGTCGCAACATGTAAAGCCTAGATGCGCCGATAAACGATCGCAAAAGCGTGGAAAATCTGTGATCTGTGTAGCGTCTGTCATTTTCATAATGTCGCACCAATAGGAGAGCTATCACAAGATATCACATGTGCGACGAGGGCGGGTGCTATCGTGCTCGGCATCGCTAGCCGATGCTAGCGATGTCGCAACGTGCAAAGTACCCCTTAGTCTTGGCCACAAACCATGCCCACTTCTCCACAATTTTATAAACTGACATGTGGCTATTTAGAAATTTTTATGGATACAATGTGCCCAAAAATTTAAAATATGTCAATAAATATAGGTCAGAATAGATAGGTGTAATGAGAATTTATACCATAGTTTGTCCATGCACACTCACAATAGTAAATCTGCCCAGTGTAATCGTTGCACACAGAGGTCTCATTGTAGTGCTGATGCACTATAGTAAAATGTTCATGCTGATTTAAAATTCCTGAAATTATATTGTTAATTTCAGATTACAGATTAAACTGGAACCCTAAATAAATAGATGAGGCGCTGCTTTGTGTTTTGTTAAATACACAAAATGTGTTTGTATTTCTTTGTGAAGTTGGCAAAAGGGTTAATAAGATTGTGTGTGCAGAAGTGTGCAGAAGTGGACAAGATCAGCGATAGTTATTGACAAGTGGTTACTGAGTGACAGACTGACAGACAGAGGTATTGATGATTCGGAGGATTGCTGACTTGTGTGGTTGGGAAAGCTGACAGCTGACATGGTAAAAAAGAAGGTGGGGGCAGCAGTGCTGGAGGAGTGGAGAGACGGAGTTATAGAGAACCCCCTATGGTGACATATTCCTAATGTGAAAATCAAAGTCAAATATTTGTTGAAGAAAAACTAACAGTGTGTACCTCTCCGCCATCCATCTGCTGTATATCCAGCTTCTTTCTCCTTTTATCCCTTGCATTTCATGTTTCCATCTCTATTCTTACTGTATTGGCTCCCTTTTCTTTATGCGGCTTTTCTGAGAATCACATAATGTTTTTTTGTTTTAACTTAACAACATATTTTGTTATTTCTTTGTTCAGCTTTCCCGGCTATCATTGCTTATGTCTGAATAGTTATTGCAGATTTGCCTTTTCATTGGTTTGCTCCTGCAGCCTGGAATGGGAATTTAATCTCCAATAAATAGTCTGACTATTATAATATCATAATCAGAGATGGCCCCCCCACTGGTCATAGTCTGGCTGAGTATAACATTTTAACCCCATGCACTTCAGTTACAGTCTCAAGGAAAGAGAAAATATCACTTCAATATTAGTAAAAACCTATAAATGTAATTTTTGTGTATTCCAATCAAGATGAGATCTTTGGTGCTGTTTGCCGAATCCTTGGACAAAATCTATGTTGGGCTGCAGGACAATGCAGTCTTTGGGGAGTTAACAAAACAGTGGCTTGTGACCCTTATTAATCAAACCGCTGTAACAATCATAGTTATCAGTAGTATTGATACAGATGTAGCAATTTCTAAACAAATGATCAGCACACCACTAAAGGCCCCGTTACATGCAACGACGTATCTAACGATATATCGCCGGGGTCACGGATTCCGTGATGCACATCCGGCATTGTTAGCGTCGTCGTTGCATGTGACAGCAAGGAACGACCGTTAACGATGGAAAATACTCACCTTATCGTCCATCGTTGACACGTCGTTCCTTTTCAAAAAATCGTTGATTGTTAATCTCACAGGTTGTTCGCCGTCCCCGAGGCAGCACACATCACTATGTGTGACACCTCGGGAACGACGAACTGCAGCTTACCTGCGGCTGCCGGCAATGCGGAAGGAAGGAGGTGGGCAGGATGTTACGGCCGCTCATCTCCGCCCCTCCGCTTCTATTGGGCAGCTGCTTAGTGACGCCGCACGAACTGCCCCCTTAGAAAGGAGGCGGTTCGCCGGCACAGCGACGTCACTAGGCAGGTAAGTCCGTGTGATGGCTCCTAACAATATTGTGCGCCACGGGCAGCGATGTGCCTGTGACGCACAAACAACGGGGGCGGGTGCTTTCACCAGCGACATCGCTGCGTGTAACACCCCCTTATCATTTTCTTAAGGAGCATTTACACTGCGAGATAATTATGCAGAAGTATTGTTAAAAATGCTCGTTTCACAATTATCTTGCCATGTAAACAGTAGAGATGAGCGAACTGGTCCCGGTTCGGCTCGAGGCGGTTCGCCGAACGGAGGTCCCGTTCGAGTTCAGTTCGTCGAACGTTCGACGAACCGAACTCGAACGTATAGGCTATAATGGGAGGCAATAACAAACACATAAAAATGCATGATAAATGTACACAAACAGTTAATAAACATTGCCATAACACTTACCGGTCCCCGCGATCCCTTCTGCACTCTGTCTCCTGCCGCTATTCCATCCGATGATCGCTGAATCCTCCCGGCGACCGGCACTGCCAGCAGAGATGCAGGACCTATCGTGACGTCAAAATAGCCATGTGACCAGTCACGTGGCTATTATCTCATTGGCTACAGACTGGTCACATGACTATGACACGTCATGTAGGACCTGCGAGTGCATCTCTCCGGTACACGGTGCACATATGTGTATCGCCGTGTACCGGCGACATGCTCTACCACACGGTCGACTCCCCGTTCCGTTAGGGACCGGCTGACACAGCCGGTCATTAACGGAGATCACCGTTGCCATAGCAACGCAGTTAGCGGTGACGTCACCGCTAACCGCGGCTCCGAGAGCACCATTGCTATGGTAACGCGTCTGTCAGCGGTACCGCTGTTACCGCTGACAGCCAGCACTGTTCACTCACGGAGTGAAGGCTGCACGCTGCTTCCCGATTGTAGTGAGGATTGTAGTGAGCATTGTAGTGAGGATGAGGTTCCCCAGCCCCAAGTGATGAGCTGGTGAACCTCATCCTTCCTCACTACAATCGTCACTACTACTACACTAGTGAGGATTGTAGTGAGGATTGTAGTGAGGATTGTAGTGAGGATGAGGTTCCCCAGCCCCAAGTGATGAGCTGGTGAACTTCATCCTTCCTCACTACAATCGTCACTACTACTACACTAGAAAGAAGACAGAAGAGCAGGATCGTGGAGGGCTGACAGGGGGTAATAAAGATGGCGTCTCTAAGTGTGTCTGTGTATTTATTTCTATTAAAGTATTTTTTCTCTGTGTGGTGTTTTTTTTTAACCCTTTATTGGAGATTCTTAATGGCCGGGTCAAACGTGCCTGACATTAAGAATCTCTGGCTTAATACTGGCTAGTAAAACAAAGCCAGTATTAACTCATGATTACCCAACAAGCCACCCGGCTCCAGGGCTGTTGGAAGAGTTGGATACAGCGCCAGATGATGGCGCTTCTATGAGAGCGCCATTTTCTGGGACGGCTGCGGACTGAAATCCGCAGCAGAGGCGCCCAGAAACCTCGGGTTAGCCTGTGCTGCGGATTCCAATCCCCAGCTGCCTAGTTGTACCCGGCTGGACACAAAAATGGGGCGAAGCCCACGTCATTTGTTTTTTAATTATTTCATGAAATAAGTGAAATAATTAAAAAAAAACGGGTTTCCCTATATTTTTGGTTCCCAGCCGGGTACAAATAGGCAACTGGGGGTTGGAGGCAGCCCGTGGCTGCCTGCTGTACCTGGCTAGCATACAAAAATATGGCGAAGCCCACGTCATTTTTTTGGTGGGCAAAAAAATTCTGCATACAGTCCTGGATGGAGTATGCTGAGCCTTGTAGTTCTGCAGCTGCTGTCTGCTCTTCTCCAGACAGACAGCAGCTGCAGAACTACAAGGCTCAGCGTGCTCCATCCAGGACTGTATGCAGAAGTTTTTTGCCCCCTGAAAAAATTATGTGGGCTTCGCCATATTTTTGTGTGCTAGCCAGGTACAGCAGGCAGGTACGGCTGCCCCCAACCCCCAGTTGCCTATTTGTACCCGGCTGAGAACCAAAAATAAAGGGAAGCCCTTTTTTTATTATTTCATGAATTTCACAACTAGGCAGCTGGGGATTGGAATCCGCAACACAGGTTGGCCTGAGCTTTCTGGGCCCCACTGCTGCGAATTGCAGTCTGCAGCCGCCTCAGAAAATGGCATTTTCATAGAAGCGCCATCTTCTGGCACTGTATCCAACTCTTCCAGCACCTGCCTGCTATACCTGGCTAGCATACAAAAATATGGCGAAGCTCACGTCCTTTTTTTGTATTTTTTTGGCAAAAAAAATAAAAAATGCTTCCCTGGATTTTCCATTGCCATTGAAGGTAACATCAAGCAGTGGGGGTTAGCAGCCAGTAGCTGCTTGGATTACCCTTAGCTAGCAATACAAAAAATGCAGCAGGAGCCCATATATATTTTTTTTAATTATTTATTTAAATAACTAAAAACAAAATGGGCTTCCCTGTATTTTGATTGCTGGACATCACAGTGCTGTAAAAATAAATCTTTAAAAAAATGACGTAGCGCTCCGCGGTATTTTTGATTCTCAGCGCAGATAAAGCAGACAGCTATGGGTTGCCACCCCCATCTGCCTGCCGTTACCTTGGTTGGCAATCAAAATACAGGGAAGCCCATTAATTTTTTCTATTTAAAAAATAGTTAAAAAAAAAAATGACGTTGGGTCCCCCCATTTTTGATAGCCAGCTAGGGTAAAGCAGACGGCTGTAGCCTGAAAACCACAGCTGGCAGCTTTACCGTGGTTGGGGATCCAATGTGGAGGTCCCCTCAGGCTCTTTTTTATAATTATTTTATAAATATTAATAATTACACAATAAAAGTAGGGTCCCCCCCAAATCGGATCACCAGCCAAGGTAAAGCGGATAGCTGTGGTCTGGTATTCTCAGGGTGGGAAGGTCCATAGTTATTGGGCCTTCACAGCCTAAAAATAGCAGGCCGCAGGCACCCCAGACGTGGCGCATCCACTAGATGCGCCAGTCCTGGCGCTTCACCCCAGCTCATCCCGTGCCCTGGTGCAGTGGCAAACGGGGTAATAAATCGGGTTGATACTAGCTGTAAAGTCACCTGAGATCAAGCCCAGCAGTTTGTGATGTCATGGCGTCTATTAGATACCCAACATCATAAACTGTCAGTACTAACAAAAAAAAAAAAAAAATCGACAAAATAAATTTATTTGAAAAAACAGTCCCCAAAACATTTCCTCTTTCACCAATTTATTGTAAGAAAAAAAATAAAGGGGTCCCACGACGACTCTGGACCGTCTAGAATATGGGGGGGAGACACTCAGGGAACGTATCCCCCATTTTCTAGGAGTGCGGACCCTTCATGTGAGGAGTGTGGGTGCAATGAATCTGCACTCACTCTTCTCGGGTCCACAGCAGCAGAGTCCATGTCGTAATGGTTGCTACCAAAGCTGCAATGCCCTGCTCATGAGGTAAGGGCATGCCTAATCAGGAGAACTACTGTAGAGGAAGCTCTGTTCACTGGTATATAGGTGCTCAGAGGAAATAATAGATAAAATTAGTGATTAACCTCGGCACTCTAAATCTCCCAGACTAAGTCAGTAAGTCACAACGGATAGTAGTGCAAAATCACTCTTTATTGGTCGGTATTAAGAAAAAAATTTTTTCATAAGCATATATGTTTTTGTCCAAAACAAGTTACAAATGACGTTTCGGCCTGAGCCTTCGTCAGATTGGACTTATCTGCATGTAATCATGAAAAATGACAATAATCAGTATCACATAAGAGTGAGAGAACAATAACATAAACTCGAACAATGTAGAGGTACAATTGGGATGCAGCAAAAAAATTGCAACACAGCAAGGAATGAAACACATGATACAAATGTCATAATACAGTACAAGGACAATATAGTAATGACAAATATGGGGTCAGAGTAGGCTTAGACAGCTCTGGTACGAAAGAGATGTCAATCATAAAGTAACATGTGCAGTAGGTGTAGAGCTACAGTATGCATGGCAGAGCTAATGGGTAGACCGACCATAGAAAAAGTAGAGAAAAAGTGGAGAAAAAATGTAGAAAAAGTGGAGAAAAAGTGGAGAAAAAGTGGAGAATAAGTGGAGAATAAGTGGAGAAAAAGTGGAGAAAAAGTGGAGAAAAAGTGGAGAAAAAATGTAGAAAAAAATGGAGAAAAAGTGGAGAAAAAGTGGAGAAAAAATGTAGAAAAAGTGGAGAAAAAGTGGAGAAAAAATGTAGAAAAAGTGGAGAAAAAGTGGAGAAAAAGTGGAGAATAAGTGGAGAAAAAATGGAGAAAAAAATGGAGAAAAAGTGGAGAAAAAGTGGAGGAAAAAGTGGAGAATAAGTGGAGAAAAAGTGGAGAAAAAGTGGAGAAAAAGTGGAGAAAAAGTGGAGAATAAGTGGAGAAAAAGTGGAGAAAAAGTGGAGAATAAGTGGAGAAAAAATGGAGAAAAAAATGGAGAAAAAGTGGAGAAAAAGTGGAGAAAAAGTGGAGAAGAAGTGGAGAAAAAATGGAGAAAAAAGTGGAGAAAAAGTGGAGAAAAAGTGGAGAAAAAGTGGAGAAAAAGTGGAGAAAAAGTGGAGGAAAAAGTGGAGAATAAGTGGAGAAAAAGTGGAGAAAAAATGTAGAAAAAGTGGAGAAAAAGTGGAGAATAAGTGGAGAATAAGTGGAGAAAAAATGGAGAATAAGTGGAAAAAAAATGGAGAAAAAAATGGAGAAAAAGTGGAGAATAAGTGGAGAATAAGTGGAGAAAAAGTGGAGAAAAAAATGGAGAAAAAGTGGAGAAAAAGTGGAGCATCCTTTGGTGCCTTTCATGTGACACTAAGGGGTGCTTAGCTTTGTATTTAGCCAAAAAAAAATGAAAAAAAAAATGACGTAGGATTCCCCCTAGTTTTGTAGCCAGCTAGGGTAAAGCAGACGGCTGCAGCCTGCAGACCACAGCTGGCAACCTCACCTTGGCTGGTAATCCAAAACTGAGGGCACCCCACGCTGTTATTTTAAATTAAATAAATAATTAAAAAAAAAAACCACGTAGGGGTCCCCCCAAAATTGGATCACCAGCCAAGGTAAAGCAGACAGCTGGGGCCTGATATTCTCAGACTAGGGAGGTCCATGGTTATTGGACTCTCCCCAGCCTAAAAATAGCAGGCCGCAGCCGCCCCAGAAGTGGCGCATCCATTAGATGCGCCAATCCTGGTGCTTCGCCCCAGCTCATCCCGCGCCCTGGTGCGGTGGCAAACGGGGTAATATATGGGGTTAATACCAGATGTGTAAGTCACCTGGCATCAAGCCCTGGGGTGGGTGAGGTCAGGCGTCTATCAGATACCCGACATCACCAACCCAGTCAGTAATAAAAAAAAATAGACGACAAACACATTTTTATTTGAAAAAACACTCCCCAAAACATTCCCTCTTTAACCAATTTATTAGAAAAAAAAACAAATCCAGGTCTGGTGTAATCCAAGGGGTTGCCATGACGATCCACACTGTCCCAGTCAATGAAGAGCAGGATGTTCCCCATTGGCTGGGAGAGCAGTGCAGTGACCTGAGCTAACATCAATGGGTCAGCCCAGGTCACTGCAGGGGATGACAAGTGCTGCTGTCAGCGAGGTACATTACCTGCGCTGATCTCCAGCACTGCCGACAGCCCCTGTCACTGAGTTCAATGACCGGAGCCTTCACACCAAGTCTCGCGAGAGGCCCGTGACGTCACCGCTAGTCAGTCTCGGGTCGGAAGCGAGAGGTGGTGTGACAAGCGGCGGCCATGGAGGACAGTGACAGCGCTGAGGTCGGGATGGCGGGACTTCATCACCGCAGGTAAGCCGAGCGGGACCATGTGTGCAGAGTGTGTGTGTGTGTGTGTGTGTGTGTACGTGTGTACATGCCGCGGGCAGGAGGGGGCGGAGCGAGCTGAGCGGGGAAGTGTGGGCTTCCTGCACGTAACTAGGATAAACATCGGGTTACTAACCAAAGCGCTTTGCTTGGATACCCGATGTTTATCTTGGTTACCAGCTTGTGGCAGGCTGCCAGCGATGGCTCCTGCACACTGTAGCTGTAAAAAGCCCTGCTTTTTGCTGCTAGAACCGTTCTCGAACGTTTCTAGAACTATCGAGCTTTTGCAAAAAAGCTCGAGTTCTAGTTCGATCTAGAACACCCCCAAAAATCACTCGAGCCTCGAACTGGAGAACCACGAACCGCGAACCGCGCTCAACTCTAGTAAACAGGCTGCCAATCACCCAATGAACGAGAAAAACGCTGGTACATAAGGTGAAACAATCTTTTGTGCAATCTTCTTTGTCAGCGGTGCATCATCCCGTGGAAACTGGACTTGTATTGCTGAGAACCATAACAGCCTATGTCCCCTGAATGTTCTTATCAGGGGCGGACACTGTGAGCAAAGGGCCAATGTGCAAGAATTGTGTATGGGCCCCCCCTCCCCGAGCCTAAAAGTCACCTCTGGGACACGCAGAGCAGCGTGTCCCGGAGAGTCTGTAGTGCAGTGACGTCGCTGAAGAAAGGAGAACAGTGCCGGTCACCAAAGAAAGCAGCGGTAGGGGAGTATTATCAAACTACATCACCTGTACATTCACACATTTAATGAATATATAATTCAATTGGAGACTTCTTTAACAATGGTAAGGTTGTTACCAGAAAACATCAGATTTACCTCTCAATACTGTCCCCCATGGTCTCACCTCAACATATAGTTTCCCTACTTCTCCATACTATCCCCCTACACTCCCACTTCTCTATTCAATCCCCCAGTGCTTGCACTTTCCCATACTGTCCCACTCATCCATACTGTGCCCCTATTCTCGCATATATCCATGCTGCCCACCTATGGTCCAACTTATCCATATTGCCTGTCATATACTCCCACTTATCCATACTGTCCCCCATGGTCCTACTTATCCATACTGCCCCCTATGCTCCCAGTTGTCCATACTGTGCCTCCTATGCTCCCACTTATTTATACTGCACCTCATATACTCCCACTTATCCATACTGTCCCCATATGCTCCCACTTATCCATACTATCCCAGATACTCCTACCTATCCATATTGTCTACTATGCTCCCAGTCATCCATACTGTCCCCCAAGATCTTACTTCTCCGTACTATTCCCCCCTTCTTCATACTGTTCCCTCACTTCTAAATACTGTTCCTCCCATTTTCCATATGGTCTACTCCCCACACTGCTTTCTCTCACACTGTTCCATGATGTGCACTCAGCTTTTTCCTCCAGTCTGTCATTGCCACCTCCATGGCACAGTGTAATATGGTAAGTAATGATGGCCATTAAGCATCACTGCTATACACCGCATGCTGATGGCAGCTTCAGGCACATGGCAGTTACAATTGCCACCGGCCTATCAGAGGCCGCTCTCTGATGCACGTGACATTTGATAAGCCGGTAGCTAAAGTCTCTGCTATGCGCTGCATGCTGACATCACTGTGCGGTGCATAGCAGTGATGTTTGATGGCGCATAGGCCTGTTCTAATAACCGTGGTTACCAGCAGCGAATCCCCTCTATATAAAGCACAGGGGGCCCGCTGAAGACTCAGGGACATCGGAGGATCCCTCACTGTCCCACCAGGCCAGTCAGGCCCTACTTGCGAGGGCCCTCCCTTCCCTCTGGGCCCGCTGCAGTTGTATCGGCTCCACCGGCCATATGTCCTCCACTGATTCTAATATAGATCGTTCAGTGCTCATCGTTTACTTTGGTCTGACTGACTAAACTGACATTGAAACATAAAGTTGTATTGTGCTGCCAGTCGGTCCATCAAATAATCTACAATGACCTCACTGCTTCACTATTGTACGGAGCCGCCACCCGACCACCGAGCGAGGCTGCCGCCCAACCATCGAGCGGAGCTGCCGCCCGACCAATCTACACCCCACCTACTGTCTCCTCCCCAAAATCCTATAGATTGTAAGCCCGCAAGGGTAGGGCCCTCTTCCCTCTGTACTAGTCTGTCTACTGTAACTTGTGTATGTATTCTGTATGTAACCCCTTCTCATATACAGCACCATGGAATTAATGGTTCTCTATAAATAAATAATAATAATAATAATAATTTAGTGCCGTTATGGTTCACATGTAAACTGTGTAGAATGTAGCTGTAATATAATGTAAATAAGCGAGCAACTGTGCACTTTCTTAAAAAATAACCCAAATAAACAATTCAATAATGCTTTTTAGTTATAGACCATCCAGAATCAACACTTAGATATTCAATCATATAACCTGGTCGGCCCTATTTTGTGGTACTACATGACCCATGAGGTCGTCACCCTAAAATTAACGTAATTGGTGCCCCCACTCACTTTTGTCTGTCCATGTATTGCCCTATTTTCCCTACTACTGCAAGAGGGGTATATTATACCAATATTACTACATACATATGTGCAAAAGTAGTATATACACTGAGGAGCAAAAGGGTAACAATGTTTGGAACTTGTGACTTTCAGGCTCCATATATCACAATCCACTACAGCCTGTATGATTCATATTAGTAAGATCACAGTTATTCATGTAAGCAGCGTGCGATGCACATTACACAAGACTGGAATGGTGCCCCAAAAAAGGTGGAGAAGCCTCGACTATTGTCATAAGAACTACCACCCTACTTTTCCCCTCTGCAAATCCCTCCATTAGCTCCCAATCCCCCACCGTATCCAATTCAAACTACAAACTACTAACACTGACCTACAAAGCTGTCCATAATCTGTCTCCTCCATATATCTCCAAAATAATCTACCGCTACACGCCAACTCGTCATCTCTGGTCCTCCCAAGATTTCTTTCTTTCCTCACTTATTCGCTTCTCATGCAACTGTAGCGGCCCATGGGGACTCAGGGTTTACTCGTCACTGGGCCAGTGGTTTTGTGGGGTTGGTATGACTGGCCTGACCAGGCTCTGTGGTCCGTCGGCTACATGTAAAGGACAAACGAACGGGTGTCCGGTGTAAAGGGGGATGGAAGGAGGGTGAAGGGTCCCTGGGAAGCGTGTCACCGGTTGCAGTGGTGAGGGGGGTCCCAGCTTCCTCCGCCGCGGACCCTTCCTGCGACTTTTCCTCTTCCAGGAGCGGTTTTGAATGGGAATGGGGGATGCTTTGCAGCGAACCCCGTGGTACGCGGCCAGGAATCGTCCACCGCTGCGAGATGTTGCTCTCCTCCAGGGCTGATGTTAATACAGCCCAGATAGTCCAGCTCCCCACAGGTGGAGCGAACCCCAGGGAGGATGAGGACGATGGGGACAGCTGATGGTGCCGAAGCGCAGGGCATTGGCGTCGGCAATGACAAGGACGACTCCAGGGCTGCGGTTCAACATTCTTTTTACTCACAGTTCTTAAAGGTCCCCGAGGTGCCGCTTTCCACCGCCATGGATGGACTGCAGCCGGTCCCGGGTGAATCAGAGACAATCACCGGTGTCTGTGGAAATGTGTGAGACCCTCCTCCTTGTTCTGACTTGCGGCTCCTCGTGGCCTGAAGCAACTTGGGGATTCCGCTGTCCGTGTTAAGTGTCCCATCCCATATGCATATGCAGGTGACGCGGGTCCTCGCCGTGGGGCCCGGCTGTAAACCCGATCCCGGATCCTATATGTCACTGTGCTTCAGGAAAGTGGGTGGTGGGCGATAGGACATGAAATCCCCAACCCCTGCAAATTTGTTAGACCCATGAATATGACCCTATCCGACAGACGGGAAACAGGTGATTGGGAGCGATGAAATGAAAGTAAATGGACTAGGCTCTGATGGGTGTAAATGTGTCTGGAAGAAACAAGGTAAAAAGGGGCAAATGGATTGAGAAATTGAAGGAACTGTCAAGTTCGGTGGAGGAAGCCTGATAATATGGGATTGTTTCACAGCCAAAGGCGTCGTATACTTGAGCAGATCGATGGTGGCCTCAATGCTGAGCTATATGTTAGTATCCTAAAAGACGAGTTCCTTCGTACCTTTGAGTACTATGGGGATAACAACTAGAACATAGTGTTCCAGCAAGACAATGACCAGGAGCATACGTCAAGTTTGGCAAAGAAATGGTTCAATGACAATGAAAAAGAGGTGCTGGACTTCAACCCAATCAAACACTTGTATGTATAATTAAAAGAAAATCTGTATACATACCCAAGAATAAATATTAAAATTTAGATATTATTTTTAGAAGCAAAATAGTAACAATGCAGTGACATGACAAGAATGTACATAACTAATCATTTGCTAAATAGTTGCAAATCAAATTTATGTATACGATAGCCAAGATGATTGTCTATAAAATGAAGGTAGTCTCATATTTGATCCTGTAGTGGATGATGACATATTGACCTTGAAAGTCAAAAGTTCAAAACATTGTTACCCTTTTCCTCATCAGTGTATATACAAAAAATTGTGTGCAGTAAAATGAGTCCAAATAAACACAATGTATCCTACTTCCCTGTATTACCATAGCTCCCTCTATCCATACCAGAGGGATATATCATACAAATGTTATTTTAATCATTACACTTTGCTTATGTATCAACATCATATCCCACAGCGCTTCATAGACTGTCATCATAATCACTTTCTCCATTGAGGCTCACAATAAAAATTCCCATCAGTATGTCTTTGAGGTGTGGGAGGAAACTGGAGAACCCGGAGAAAACACATGCAAACACAGGGAGAACATACAAATTCCTTGCAGATGTTGTCCTTATAACTGGAATATGTGTCACTGTATACAGATAGGATACTATTCCATGTTTACATTAACAAAAAAATTCCAGCACTCTTGAAGATGCAAGGAATAGGTTTTATAGCTTTTAAAGTCCTGTTAAATAGGTCCAAAAACACAAAATGATCACCATTATATGCATATATCCTACACCATCAGATCAATACCGCAATTCGTGTGAGTTCAGTGCATGTCCCTCATAAATATCTGATCATACACTGCTCCTCAACACGTTTCTCCTCTGTATACTGGGTCATTAGGAAAAACATGGACTTCAAGATATTCATTCACATGGACAAAAGCAATGGATGCCAGGCTACTGCAAGATGATAACTGCAATCCTATGTAATACCACAGATAACACAGTGATAGTTCAGGTAATGTACATGTTAAACGTAATCTTATGGAACACCATATCTTCCTGTGCAGTGGGCTGTGGTACAGGTGACAAGCATAGAAGACAAGACTGCAGAATCAAGGGTTGGAATTTCCTACTAGAGTTAGTAACTGTCATACTACAAGCATGGTGAGTGCGTTCATACCCTACAAACAGAGGGGGGACACAATAGCAATGGTGATCCCTGGTGCTAGTGAGAGGGTCGATGGACGCCTCCTAACCTCGCCTGTAGCTGTCCCTACTCTCCTAGCCAGTCCCTATGCAGCCTCCATAACTTTCGCCAAGCAGCACCCTGAGACCCTGGGAAAACTCTATAGATCCTCTGACTAGTAAGAAGGTTAACTAAACCCACTGCTGCACTAATAAGACAAGAGGGTATGGGATACAAACAGGGAAAAACTGCAACATAGAAGGATATGGGTTCTGGAACACTTCAACTCAGCTCCTTCTACCAAGGGAGCCAGTATACAAATGAATTTGTATCAACAGCAGGGATTGCTGGGTAACACCTCTATTTAAACCACAAGGGCATGAATACAAAGAAATTGCAGCTGAAGCACTCGGTTAGAGGCTAAGGTTAGAGGTTAACTGTTTAGGTACTAAAGGAAATGAAACCACATTTAAATGTGGATAACCAGATAGAGATAAGGGGCTCCAGTCTGAAAGTTGTCACTAGTCTCCAAAAACAGGGAGATGACCGTGACAGTACCCCACTTTAAAGAGTGGCCTCCGGACTCTCAAAACTGGCAATATCGTCCACCTTAAAAGTGCACAAGTCCCTCCGGTTACCAGTAGGAGAAACAACAAACTTCCAAAGAAAGGACCTGTAGACTACGTCATGTATGTTAAATGTTGGGGGTAGCTCCAGCTGTACGGCCATAGGGTTAAGGATGTCAGTTACTCTAAGAGAACCGATAAACCTCGAGCCTAGAGCCCCAAACTTACACCTGGTGTTTTTAGTAGACACCCACACATAGTCATTCTTAGACAGGTCTAGACCTAAACATTTATTTCCATGCGTGCACCTCGTAATAGAGGCAAAACTCCGGACCTAAACAACAACAGAGGAGTCTCTCCATCCATTCAACACCTTACGCTCCGGTGCTGAACACTTAGAGGAAACTACAACCCTCCCACGATCACTTCTGCTGGGGCCACACTGAGGCCTATTCTTTCCCTGAGGTGGGGGTAGCACACCATCTCTTTTCCTGGATACCTTGGTGGTCGCTACTGGCGGACAGGGTGGTGGAATAAGTACCACAGAGATGGTAGCACACAGGCACCTAGTTTCACAGAAACTGCACTAGCTGACTACTTCCCCTGACTGCCAGTCAATCACAAAGTTATGTCTCTTCAACCAGGGAAGACCCAATATGATGGGAGTAGGCAGGCCCTCCAAGACATAACAAGTCAGATGTTCACTATGTGCCGAGCCCATACTCAAATTAATATTAGGCATGGTATGGGTGAACTCACTCTGGCTGAGCGGAGCTGAGTCAATAGCCTGGTTTGGAATGTATCTTGACAGTGCACTACGCATCAGACCCCAAGTCTGAGCAAAGCAAGAATCCACCAAATTGGCACCGGCTCCCAATGTCCACCAGCACAGAGATTGTCTCAGTTTTTCCACCTATAACCACCTCTGCTGTAATGGTGAACTGATACATATAAATGGAGGAGATGTACATAGCCTGGTCGTGTCCCTCCACCCAACCAGGAGAACGCCGCTTATTGCCAGATGGACTTGGCTTATTGCCAGATGGTGCTGTTTTCATGTATTGCTGGTTGTCCAGGTCCTGTATCCATGTATTGATGATGGGTCCTGTACTGTGTTTCTTTAGTTATGGTGGTTCTACTGATCTATTCATGTGTTGATGGTGGTTCTGGTGCTGTATTCAAGTACTAATGGTGATCCTAGTAATGTATTAATGTCCTGATATTGGTTCTGGTGCTGTATTCATGTGCATATGATGGTTTTGGTGCTGTAATCATATACTGATGATGATTCTGGTGTAGTATTCATGTACTGTGGGTTGTTTTTGTTCTATATTAATTTACTGTCGATGGTTCTGTATTCATGTACTGATGGAGGTACTGGTTGTGTATTAATATACTAATGTTGATTCTGGTGTTTTATTCATGTACTGATATTGGTGCTGGTGTGGTATTCATGTATTGATGGTTGTTTTGGTACTGTTTTTGTCTACCGGTGATGGTTCTTGTGCTTTATCCATGTACTGATGGTTGTTCTGGAGCTGTATCAATGCACTGATAATGTTTCTAGTGCTGTACTCATGTACTAATGATGGTTTTGGTGGTGGTGTTCTGGTGTTGTATTCGTGTACTATAATTGTCTCTGATGATGTACAAATGAAGCAATCCCCAACTTGTCAGATGATCTCCATAATTACATAAATAAAGTAGTTACAAGTTAACTATTACTACATTTGTATTTTTGTGTTTACATTGGGAGCATTAAACCTTTGTATTTAGTGTGTGTGTGTGTGTGTGTGTGTGTGTGTGTGTGTGTGGGTGTGTGTGGGTGTGGGAGGGGGATAAGGTTGAGAGTTCTACCTTGTTGTGCTGTGCAATCAGGGTATATTCTGTAGTCTTGTGAAATACATACTATATTATCAGTACTCAAAGCAGTAATAATGTGTGTTATTTATAGTGTTACATAGGACTTCTGTAAAATGTACCTTAGCTTTGGTTACCATTACTTTAATTTTCTAGGTAAGGGAGGATGCATAATTGGGTGTAATATGCAAAAGGGGGCATTTTCTGAAAGGGGTCTCCCCCATGCGAACAGGGATCCTGTTGTTAAAAATTTGAATTCCATTGCTGAGAGAACACTGTCTTATGTTACTTATTTAATCTCTCATCTGTCACTGATCAGAATTTATTTCTATTTTCTACCAATTTCCCATCAACTGATCCGTCCCAGGATAACATCTAGCAGACCCTCATAAAACTCTCTGACTCTCTTTTACCATTCTTTGCATATCTTTACTAGTGTTCGAGTTTGGTTCGGTTCGTCGAACGGCGGGTCAGTTTGGCGAATGTTCACCGAACACCTTTGAACCCCATTGAAAACAATGGCAGGCAAACACAAACACATACAAACACATTATACATATACACATACAGTTAATAAACATTGCCATTACACTTACAGGTCCCTGCGATGCGTCCTGCACTCTGTCTCCTGCCGCTTTTCCTTCCGATAATCGCTGCGCCCTCCCGGTAACCAGCACTGATGATAGGACCTTCCGTGACGTCGTCATAGCATGTGACCAGTCACATGTCTATTATCTCATTGGCTACAGACTGGTCACATGGCTAGACATCATGATAGGTCCTGTCAGTGCATCTCTCCGGTACGCGGTGCTCGTTTTAGCATCTTCATGTACCGGCGAGATGCTTGGACACATGCTTAGCTCCCCGTTCCTGCATGTCGGCGCTCTTTACAGAGTCAGCCCACATGCAAGGACTGGATGCCACAGCCGGTGAATAGCGGCACCGGGAATCAGGTGATCGGAGATCACCGTTGCTATAGTACCCGCCTGTCAGATTACTATAGCAACGATGGCAGCGGTGATGTCACCGCTTACAAACCGCAGCCTCTGCTCACTCACTGAGTGATTAGACTGCACGGGAGCAGCAGCGTCTTCCTCCCATGCAGTTCTGTCTGATGCAGCAGAGCTGCATAGGTTGAAGGAGAAAGAAGACCAGGATCGTGGAGGGGTTGGAGGGAGTAATAAACATGGAGTCTCTAAGTGTGTCTGTGTATTTATTTCTATTAAAGTATTTTTTCTCTGTGTGGTGTCTTTTTTTTAACCATTTATTGGAGATTCTTAATGGCCGGGTCAAACTTGCCTGACATTAATAATCTCTGGCTTAATACTAGCTAGTAAAACAAAGCTAGTATTAACCCATTATTACCCAGCGAGCCACCCGTCACCAGGGCAGCTGGAAGAGTTGATACAGCACCAGAGGATGGTGCTTCTATGAAAGCGCCATTTTCTGGGGCGGCTGCGAACTGCAATTCACAGCAGAGAGGCCCAAAAAGCTGGGGCCAACCTGTGCTGTGGATTCTAATTCCCAGCTGCCTAGTTGTACCTGGCTGGACACAAAAATGGGGCGAAGCCCATGTCGTTTTTTTTTTAATTATTTCATGAAATTCATGAAATAATTAAAAAAAGGGCTTCCCTATATTTTTAGTTCCCAGTCGGGTACAAATAGGCAGCTGGCGGTTGGGGGCAGCCATACCTGTCTGCTGTACCTGGCTAGCATACAAAAATATGGCGAAGCCCACGTCATTTTTTTGGTGGGCAAAAAACTCCTGCATAAAGTCCTGGATGGAGTATGCTGAGCCCTGTAGTTCTGCAGCTGCTGTCTGCTCTCCTGCATACACTAGTAAATGGAGCATGCTGAGCCTTGTAGTTCTGCTCCCCCTGTCTCTCCCTCCAGCATACAGTCATGGATGCAGCATGCTGAGCCTTGTAGTTCTGCAGCTGCTGTCTGCTCTCCTGCATACATAGGTGGATGAAGTATGCTGAGTCTTGCAGTTCTGCTCCCCCTGCCTCTCCCTCCAGCATACAGTCCTGGATGGAGGATGCTGAGCCTTGTAGTTCTGCAGGAGTTTTTTGCCCCCCCCCCAAAAAATTATGTGGGCTTTGCCATGTTTTTGTATGCTAGCCAGGTACAGCAGGCAGCTACGGGCTGCCCCCAACCCCCAGCTGCCTATTTGTACCCGGCTGGGAACCAAAAATATAGGGAAGCCCTTTTTTTTTTTTAATTATTTCATGAATTTCATGAAATAATTAAAAAAAATGACGTGCGCTTCGCGCAATTTTTGTGTCCAACCAGGTACAACTAGGCAGCTGGGGATTGGAATCCGTAGCGCAGGGTGCCCAAGATTTCTGGGCACCCCCGCTGCGAATTGCAGTCCGCAGCCGCCCAAGAAAATGGCGCTTTCAAAGAAGTGCCATCTTCTGGCACTGTATCCAACTCTTCCAGCTGCCCTGGTGACGGGTGGCTTGCTGGGTAATAATGGGATTAGGGCTAGCTGTATATTATCAACTGGCCCTAAGCCCGAAATTCATGGTGTCATGCCAATATTAGACATGGCCACCATGAATTTCTAGTACAGATAAAAAAAAACACAACACACAGAAAAATATTTTTATTAGAAATAAAACACAACACAATTAGTGAAATAAAAGAACCCCTCTCCGGAGTAATCCTGGGTCAAGGGTCTCGCGCCGTCCAATCTGGATCCAATATCATCTGATCGGTTTGCTGGAAGGCAAAGCAATCAGATGATGTGTCAGGTTCAAGGGCCTGAATCACATGACACAGCAGCTGATTGTATAAATGGCTTTTATACAATCAGCTGATGCATCAGTGCAAAAAAAAACCCAAAACACAAACTACACACTTCTGTGCAGACTCCTGTCCGACAGCAGCAGCTGATAGTTTAGCCGGTCGGGCGGTAAAAAGCCGGCCTCACCGCTCGACTTATAATGTCAGCTGATCCCATCAGGTGACCGCATCAGCTGATCATCACCAGGTCTGAGAGAGAGAAAAGAGAGAGAAAAGAGAGAGAAAATAGAGAGAGAAAAGAGAAGAGACAGAGTGAGAGAGAGAGAGAAGAGAGAGAGAAGTGAGGAGAGAGAAGAGGAGAGAAGAGCGAGAGAGGAGAGAGAGAAGAGAGAGAGAAGAGAGAGAAGAAAGAGAAGAGAGAGAGGAGAGAGAAGAGAGAGGGAGAGAGGAGAGAGAAGAGAGATAGAAGAGGAGAGAAGAGAGAGGGAGAGAAGAGAAAGAAGAGAGAGAGAGGAGAGAGAGGAGAGAGAGGAGAGAGCAATGCAGCCTCATTCAGTGAAATGCTCCGATTTTAGAGGTGTGTCCCGCGACTCACAGCTAATGTCCGGCTCCTCCCCTCAGTGCATAATTAAATTAAATTATGAATAAATAATAATTATAATTTAAAATTAAATTCATTACCGGGACGGCCGGGACTCGAACTCGTGAACTAATTCTCCTTAGGCAGTAGCTCTACCCATTGAGGCAGTGCCTCTAATGAAAAGCATAGGAAGATGTGGTAATCTTGATCTCTGTATTGCAGTAGAGAATCCAGAAGTGGATTATTCAGCTACAAAGAGGAAAGAGAGAGAGGGAAAAAGAGAGAAAAAGAGAGAGAAAGAAAAAGAGAGAGAGAGAGAGAGAAAAAGAAAGAAAAAGAGAGAGAGAGAAAGAGAGAAAAGAGATAGAGAGAGGGAGAACGAGAGAGAGAGAGAGAGAGAGAGAGGGAGAAAGAGAGAAAAAGAGAAAAAGAGAGAGAGAAAAAGAGAAAAAGAGAGAGAGCTAAAAAGAGAGAGAGAAAGAGAGAGAGAGAGAGGGGGGGAGAAAGAGAGAAAAAGAGAGAAAGAGAGAAAAAGAGAGAGGGAAAAAGAGAGAGAGAGAGAAAAAGAGAGAGAGAGAGAGAAAAAGAGAGAGAGAGAGAAAAAGAGAGAGAAAGAGAGAAAGGTAGAAAGAGAGAAAAAGAGAGAGAGAAAAAGAGAGAAAAAGAGAGAAAAAGAGAGAACAAGAGAGAGAGAGAAAGAGAGAGAGAGAGAGAAGAGAGAGAGAAGAGAGAGAAGAGAGAGAGAGAGGAGAGAGCAATGCAGCCTCATTCCATGAACTGCTCCGATTTTAGAGGTGTGTCCCGTGGCTCACAGCTGATGTCCGCCTCCTCCCCTCAGTGCATAATTAAATTAAATTCTAATTATAAATAAATAATAATTATAATTTAAAATTAAAAATAAATTAAATTAAATTCTTTACCGGGACGGCTGGGACTCAAACTCGTGAACTAATTCTCCTTAGGCAGTAGCTCTACCCATTGAGCCACTGCCTCTAATGAAAAGCATAGGAACATTTGGTAATCTTGACCTCTGTATTGCAGTAGAGAATCCAGAAGTGGATTATTCACTCCGGTGACAGCGCAGCTCACTTCAGTTGCTGCGTGGAGCTGACACAGAGCGCTCCCTGTCAGCTTCATGTAGCAAAGCTGAAAGCGTCGTGTGGATTACTTCGGACCTGGATTGTTGTTTGGGGATTAATAAAGAGGTAAATGAGGGTGTTTTTTGTCTTTTATTCCAAATATAGGATTTTTTTTGTGTGTGTTTATTTACTTTCACTTACATGTTAATCATGGAAGGTATCTCGGGGAAATGCCTGTCATGATTAACCTAACCTTATTACCCCGATTGCTACCGCACCAGGGCAATTCGGGATAAGCCGGGTAGAGTCAAGGGACTGTCGCATCTAATGGATGCGGCAATTCCGGGCGGCTGCTGGCTGATATTGTTAGGGTGGTGGGCTCCCCATAACGTGGCGCTCCCCATCCTGACAATACCAGCCTCCAGCTGTGTGGCTTTATCTTGGCTGGTATCAAAATTGGAGGGGACCGCAGTTTTTTTTTTTTAATTATTATTTATTTATTTTACTGCACGATATAGACCCGCCGGCGGCTGTCATTGGTTGCAGTGAGACAGCTGTCACTCAGCGTGGGGGCGTGTCTGACTGCAACCAATCATGGGTGCCGGTGGGCGGGGAAAGCAGGGAATACCAGATTGAATAATGAGTGGCAGCCATTTTCAAAAGAGGAAAAGCCGCCGTAGCTTTGTGACAGCCATGCAGCACCGCGCTCGTGATCGGTGAGTAGGAAAGAGAGGGATTGTGCTGGGGACGCAGGACGCATGCAGATACGCAATGTGCCCACATAGCCTTACTGTGAAAAGCCACGCTTTTGGTGATCGAATCGCTATCGAACGGTAACTCGAACTGCCGAATTTGAAGCAAATCGTTCAAGTTCGTCGAACGACTTGAACACCGCCCAAAATCACTCGAATTTGAAATTGGCGAATGGTTCGAATCGAACATCGCTCATCTCTAATCTTTACCTAATGACACAGTCATTCACTGGTATCCATAAAATCACAATTACTTTAGCTCTGGCACACCAATCTGATAAATGACTGAACCAAGTTTCTTGTATTGTTAAACAATGGTGGAAAAAATGTCACTCCAAGGAAGAATTAAATATACACAAGCAAGCTTTTCTCAATTTTAAATCTGCTGTTTCTTATGCTGAACTGGACCACTTCATTATGTTTTTGATCCACAACTTCAATTATTTTATACTGCAAATTCCTTACGCCATCCCCCAATACACCCCTCTACATTTCTTAGCTGAGGACTTTGCCATATATTTGAAAGAGGGGATTGACAACATTTGAGAAAACAACCTACTATACCCACAATGTTTTCACATAACTGCTTATAACCTTCTTCTCCACTTTAGTGATAAAAAGCTTTCCAACCTACTTTAAAAATCCTATCTCATTACCTGTGGACTTAATCCAATTCCATCTCACATCATCACCAGTCTTATTACTGTGTTTATCCTAACCCTGCATATAGCTTCTGTGTTTATCCTAACCCTGCATATAGCTTCTTCAGAGAAGAGAATCTGAACTCTAGCACAACCTATTGGATATACCGATACTAGAGTCAATATCGACATTTTAACGAGTCTTGCAACATGACTCAAGATCAGAATCCAGACCAGACACTCCATTGGCAGACATGTGATTGCCTCTCATCATTCCAAATCTGGAGATCTGATCTGGTTAGGTGAGAGGCCTCAAATTGGTGGTCTAAGCATATATGCAAATAGCCATTTTCCTGAAGTGACTTCGCTTATGGTATGGATGTCTTTTTTACTGTCGGTCTGCCATTGGTGTCCTTTACTCTGTAGTGTGAAATATAGAGAATGGGTGGTTTCCAAGTGGAAGTCGGCCAAATAATAAGCATGTCACTTCTTTTAACCACTTTAGAGCTTCTGAATCAGTTAAAAGAACTGACATAGGACAAAATATGTGCACAGCAATGTCGTTTTGTCATAACTGTGTAGTATGTTAATTTTGTGAGGTACTTTTTCAGATGGATGCCAGGTGGAGAGTGCTCAAAGGCGTAAGCAGACTCATCTCTTTCCATCTTTAATGACAAGTGTTTACTTTCTTTAACTTTGCAACCATTGTTAAAAATCCATTCCACAAACACTCTTTTTGTTCAGCTATTGCATCATTTCACTTATCTCATTTGCCTAATGAGTACTCCCAGGGGCGCAACCAGACCTGGCGTTACAGGGGGCTGCTGACCCCAGTGCCTGCTTCAACTGGATGTGTGTCCTTGGACGCACATCCAGCTGAAATGCATCCCGATACAAGCTGCCAGCCGAACAGTGGCCTTGAGTGACGTCATGCATCACTATAGCACAGATGTCGATTTTAGCTGGCAGACACTGTGCGCTGGTTACAGAGGAGGACACCGCTTGGCATGGGAGCCAGAGAGGGTGAGTACAATGGGTTTTTTGTCTTGCGTTTGAGACAGAACAGCGACATATATAACAAAATGGGTACATATACACCAGGAGGGGGACACATAAACCAGGAGGGGGAAATATTACTATGAAGGGACCCAGGATAATGACATGTATACCAGGATGGGGAATATATACCAGGAAGGGGACTAGCATAAGGACATGTATACCAGGATGGGGACATATTTATAGCAGGAAGGGGTCTAGGATGGGGACATATGTACCAGGAAGGGGCCCAGGACAAGGACATGAATATCAGGAAGGGACCTTGGGTATGGACATGTATAGCAGGATGTGGATATATATACTAGGAAGGAGCCCAGAAATAGGACATATATACCAGGATGGGGACATATTTACCAGGATGGGGGACATGTATACCAGGAAGGGGCCCAGGATAAGGACATATATACCAGGATGTGGACATATATACTAGGATGGGGACATATATATCAGGATGGGGCCTAGTATGGGAAATGTATTTACCGGAATGGGGGACATATTTACCAGTATGGGAACATACATTCAAGGATGGGGGACATATTTACTAATATTGGCCAAGGATGGGGAACATTTACCAGGATGGGGGACATTTACGAGGATGGGGGACATATATACCAGGAAGGATCCCAGGATGGGGTAGATTACAACAGGATGGAAGACATTACTACATAATGGGAGAAGGGCAACTCATATTTATTTTATAGGATTTAGAACGCTGCAAGGGCCCATACATCTGACAAAATTTTGCACTGGGCCCCATTGAACTCTAATTAGGCCACAAAATAATCCCCCTTTTTTACTTTTACAATCTAGCTTCCAATCGCACTACTCTACTTATATAGCCCCAAAGGCCAATATTGACCAACCCCTTATTAATTGTTACATTTTTAAAAAATCTTTTCTTTCTTCTTGCACTGGAATTGTTTCTCCACTTTAAGCCCTTTGTCTCCTGTTGTCTTCTGACATACTTACTCCAGAATATACCAGATTTCTAGTGGCTGAATAGATATATAATTGTAGATAAATAAAGTTTATACAGTGGGTATGGAAAGTATTCAGACCCCTTTAAATTTGTCATTCTTTGTTTCATTGCAGCCATTTGGTAAATTCAAAAAAGTTCATTTTTTTCTCATTAATGTATACTCTACATTCCATCTTGACGGAAAAAAAAGCAGAAATGTAGAAATTTTTGCAAATTTATTAAAAAAGAAAAACTGAAATATCACATGGTCATAAGTATTCAGACCCTTTGCTCAGTATTGAGCAGAAGCACCCTTTTGAGCTAGAACAGCCATGAGTCTTCTGGGAATGATGCAACAAGTTTGTCACACTTGGATTTGGGGATCCCCTGCCATTATTTCTTGCAGATCCTCTCCAGTTCCATCAGGTTGGATGTTGAACGTTGGTGGACAGCCATTTTCAGGTCTCTCCAGAGATGCTCAATTGAGTTTTGGTCAGGGCTCTGGCTGGGCCAGTCAAGAATGGTCACAGAGTTGTTCTGAAGCCACTGCTTTGATATTTTAGCTGTGTGCTTAGGGTCATTTCTTGTTGGAAGGTGAACCTTCTGCCAAGTCTGAGGTCCATAGCACTCTGTTTTCTTCCAGGATATCTCTGTACTTGAACGCATTCATCTTTCCTTCAATTGCAACCAGTCGTCCTGTCCCTGAAAAACACCCCCATAGCATGATGCTGTCACCACCATGTTTCACTGTTGGGATTGTATTGGGCAGGTGATGAGCAGTGCCTGGTTTTCTCCACACACTAGCCTCTTAGAATTATCACCAAAAAGTTCTATCTTCATCTCATCAGACTTTGTTTCTCATAGTCTGGGAGTCCTTCATGTGTTTTTTTTACAAACTCTATGCAGACTTTCATATGTCTTGCACTGAGGAGAGGCTTCCGTTGGGCCACTCTGTCATAAAGGCCCGACTGGTGGAGTGCAGCAGTGATAGTTGACTTTGTGGAACATTTTCCCATCTCCCTACTTCATCTCTGGAGCTCAGCCACAGTGATCTTGGGGTTCTTCTTTACCTCTCTCACCAAGGCTCTTCTCCCATGATTGCTCAGTTAGCGACGTCGTTGCGTGTGAAACGCAGGAACGACCTGATAACGAGCAAAATTACTTACCTAATCGTTGATCGTTGTCCAGTCGTTTCTATCCCGATTATCGTTGCTGTTGCAGGGCGCAGGTTGTTCGTCGTTCCTACGGTAGCACACATCGCTATGTGTGACACCGCAGGAAAGAGGAACATCACCGTACCTGCGGCCGCCCGCAATGAGGAAGGAAGGAGGTGGGCGGAATATTCTGGCCGCTCATCTCAGCCCCTCCGCTTCTATTGGGCGGCCGCTTAGTGACGTCGTTGTGACGCCATACGAACCGCCCCCTTAGAAAGGAGGTGGTTCGCCGGCCACAGGGACGTCGCTAGGCAGGTAAGTACATGTGACGGGTCCTAGCGATGTTGTGCACCACGGGCAGCGATTTGCCCGTGACACACAACCGACGGGGGTGGGTGCTATCACCAGCGACATCGCTAGCGATGTCGCTGTGTGTAAAGCCCGCTTAAGATACAGAGCTGTCATAGATTCTATATTAACCAACCATATTTATTATATGCTTGAGCTGAGTCAATGCTGTATTTGAGAAGCATTTATCATTGGTATTTATTCTGGCCTTACATGAGAAATGTAATAAATGATACATCTAATAGCTATGAGACACTTCTATGGGTGTAAGGAACTGCCAAGTACATTCATTTTGTGGTCACTGTTGATGGTGACATGTATTTCCAGTTTTATGGTTAGCACCTAAGTTAGTAGTTATTATTATGTAGTTGTAGTGAATAGACAACTCATACTGATTCAGTAAATTACTGCATCTCATCTAATATGCTTACAGTGCTCATCATAAATGAGTACACCCCTTTTGAAAAGTAAGATTTTAAGCATTATCTCATTGAACACAAGTGCAATTTTAAAAAATAGAGTTTTACAGAACATTTTTTTAATATATAACATGCAAGTAAGGCAAATAATATAACTTTCATTACAAAATCTTCCGTTTTACTCAAGTTAGTTGATCAAAATTGAATACAGTATACCCCACATCAAAAACAACTATGTCTAATATTTTGTATAACCTCCGTGATTTTTAAGGACAGAGCCAAGTTTTCTACCCTAGTAAGCATTACTCAACAAAAAAAAGCTGCGTAACTACCAACGGTAATAATTACCATACTAAGGAATATCATGCAGATAAACAGTATATAAAGGACTTTGGACAAATCGCAATGGGAACTAGCAGCAGAAAAAGGAAAATAAGCGATCAGATGTACAATTAAATGGACTCTGTCACTAACTTTTTGCTCCCCTATCTGAGAGCAGCATAATGTAGAGACAGAGACCCGGATTCCAGCGATGTGTCACTGAGCTGTTTGCTGTCATTTTGATAAAATCAATATTTTCTTTAGCAGTTATACAGAGCTCATGAGTATGCTGGACTACTTGGCAGCACACTAAGTAGTCCACTAATGATAATCTACTGCTGATTAAATTGTGATTTTATCAAAACTACACTAAGCAGCCAAATAAGTGACACATCGCTGGAATCAGGATCGCTGCCCCTACATTATGCTGCTCTCAGATTAGGTGGCAAAATACTGGTGACAGATTAGAAAAATGATGCTCAACTTGTCTCTTATGAATTACCTATAAGTGTTTTGGTTGGTTTCAGATGAGGAGATATACTTGGCCTCTAAATCACGTTCACACTGTTCTTTATAAATGCTACCGATGTATGTTTTGCATCAATATGTAGAGCAGCACCTGTGAAGTCATGATACCACTCACTCGCTCACATCACCTGCACCTCATTAACATCTCTAGAATTCAACCTTTTCTTACCTTTGAGTTCCAAAAACTCTCACTGTTGTTCTTATTCATTTACGTGTTGCAACTCTTTATTAATCAGTCTCCCTTTTGCAAAACTCTGTTCTCTCCAATCCATCACTAATGCAGCAACCAGGATCCTGTCCAACCTCCACACCGATGTGTTCTCCTGTGCCAGTCATTGCACTGGTTGCCCATCTGTTACAGAATAAACTAATCACTCTCAACCACAATGTTCTCCACAGTTCTGCACTGCTCTATATCTCCTCCCTCATCTCTGTCTACCACCCTATTTGTCCTCTCTGTTCTGCTAATGACCTAAGACTAACATCTTCAATGATTCAAACCTCACACTCTCGTCTCCAAGACTTCTCTCGTGCTGTGCCAATTCTCTAGAATGCACTTCTGCGAACAATTCAGTTAATTCCCAGTATTCACAGAAATGCATTTCTTTAGACTGGCCTATCACCTCACCTCAAAACTATCCCTTTTTGGGATTTTAGTCAGAAACTGGGCCCTTGTATAATCTGTTTATATACACTTAATAGCACTCTGTATTTGTACTTATAGAGAGACTGTCTGCTGACCGGTCCATGCAGCATTATTTGAATAGCCTATTTATTATATTGATGGCTGGACCATACAATCCAAGCTCTTTTGACCATTTAACTTTTGTGTTTCCCATATTCCCTCATAGATTGTAAACTTGCAAACAGGGCAATCACTCCCTTTTTATGTGTTAAAGGGGTTATCCGGCTTATTTTGAGTTTTTTTCATTATTACCCTATTGGGCTACATTGGGGCAGGTAAGTAGATAGAGACCACTTACCTGCCCTGCTGTCAGCCCCTCTCCCCCGGCTCAGAGTGGTCATGTGACCGCTCCTGCCGCGATTTTGCTGCTTTCGGTCACTTCATGTCAACATGGGCAGGACCATGTTGACATGCAAATCTGGAAACAGCATGTCGCCTCCCTGCTGGGCGGGTACAGTGCGATGAGCCCCGCCCCCCTTCCCTGCACCCTCCCACACATTCCCCCGCACCTCTTACTCTCCCCGCAACCTCCCCCTGCACTGCTGTGGGGTCCGTGACCTGGGGGCGGGGCCTGGCGGCGGCTGCCATGGTGTCAGCGCCAGCACCGGGTCCCTGCTCAGGATCACACATTCAAATGTACCGGCATCACAGATCACAGATCACAGATCACAGATGCCGGTACATTTGAAAGCGCTGATGAGAAGCAGCGCAGAACTGATTCTCATCACTGCCCGGCTGTCTGTGCTCTCTTCAGCACAGCGGTGACTTCACTACTGTGCTGATATGTCCAGAGCACAGACAGCGCGCGAACATGCAGGAGCGGCGGGGACCGAGGACGGGTGAGTATGTACTCCCTACATGTGTTCCCTTTGGGGGTAGGGGGGGTCGGTGCAGAGCGCCGTGTGTGCGTGCAGTGCAGAGCCCGATGTGTGCATGCGGTGCAGAGCCCGATGTGTGTATGCGGTGCAGAGCCCGATGTGTGTATGCGGTGCAGAGCCCGATGTGTGCATGCGGTGCAGAGCCCGATGTGTGTATGCGGTGCAGAGCCCGATGTGTGTGTGCGGTGCAAAGCCTGATGTGTGTATGCGGTGCAGAGCCTGATGAGTGTATGCGGTGCAGAGCCCGATGTGTGCATACGGTGCAGAGCCTGATGTGTATGCGGTGCAGAGCCTGATGTGTGTATGCGGTGCAGAGCCTGATGTGTGTATGCGGTGCAGAGCCTGATGTGTGTATGCAATGCAGAGCCCGATGTGTGTATGCGGTGCAGAGCCCGATGTGTGTATGCGGTGCAGAGCCCGATGTGTGTGTGCGGTGCAGAGCCTGATGTGTGTGTGCGGTGCAGAGCCCGATGTGTATGCGGTGCAGAGCCTGATGTTTGTATGCAGTGCAGAGCCTGATGTGTGTATGCGGTGCAGAGCCTGATGTGTGTGTGCGGTGCAGAGCCCGATGTGTATGCGGTGCAGAGCCCGATGTGTGTGTGCGGTGCAGAGCCTGATGTGTGTATGCGGTGCAGAGCCTAATGTGTGTATGCGGTGCAGAGCCTGATGTGGTGGGGGGTGCAGAGCCTGATGTGTGTATGCGGTGCAGAGCCTGATGTGTGTATGCGGTGCAGAGCCTGTTGTGGTGGGGGGTGCAGAGCCCCGATGTGGGGCTGTTATTTGCAATGCTGTAGTGATAACAGGTCAGGTGCTGGGGCAGAATATACTGACAGGGACTGTGTGTGCAGGGGGCAGGCAGGGGGCGAGGCTGGACACTGGGGAGGGGCTGGACACTGAGGCCGGGCAGTGCCAGCTGTGACTGGGAGGTTTTGCACAGGAAGTGGTCAGTTTGCTGGAGCTGAATGTAAACAAGGAGCTGCAGAGAATAAAGGGATAATTCAAGAGGAAAGTAGAGAAAAAAAGTATTCAGCTCACCCATGTAAGGTCCTCCAGTCTGCGGTTGATGCACGTAGTCCTGCGGACAGGCAGGTCCGGCTTCAGAGTAAACGGTAATAGAAAATGAGTGGGACTCAGCAGCAATATGGATGAATAAAAATCTTCATGCTTTATTTGAGAAGTTTAAAAATAAAGAAAAAGGTCACAAATCATCCAAAATCGCCATGCGACTTGCCGTGCGGCTTGACGCGTTTCAGACACAAAGGGGGGAATTTAAAAACAGTCCTTAATCATAAGCCTTATGATTAAGGACTGTTTTTAAATTCCTCCCTTTGTGTCTGAAACGCGTCAAGCCGCACGGCAAGTCGCATGGCGATTTTGGATGATTTGTGACCTTTTTCTTTATTTTTAAACTTGTCAAATAAAGCATGAAGATTTTTATTCATCCATATTGGTGCTGAGTCCCACTCATTTTCTAGTATAATTCAAGAGGAACAAAAGTTAGAAAACAAAAAATAACAATGTAGGGGTGTTTTATATGACAATACAGCACAGATTAGCTTAACCCCTTCAGCCCCCGGGCACTTTCCGTTTTTGCGTTTTTGTTTTTTGCTCCCCTTCTTCCGAGAGGCGTAACTTTTTTATTTTTCCATCAATCTTGCCATATGAGGGCTTGTTTTTTGCGGGACGAGTTGTACTTTTAAATGAAACCATAAGTTTTACCATATAGTGTACTGGAAAATGGCAAAAAAATTCCAAGTGCGGAAAAATTGCAAAAAAACTGGGATTGTACAATAGTTTTTGGGATATTTTATTCACCGTGTTCACTATATGGTAAAACTGATGTGTGGGTATGATGCCTCAGGTCGGTGCGAGTTTGTAGACACCAAACATGTATAGGTTTACTTGTATCTAAGGGGTTAAAAAAAATTCACAAGCTTGTCCGAAAAACGTGGCGCACGTTTTGCGCCATTTTCCAAAACCCGTAGCGTTCTCATTTTTCAGGATCTGAGGCTCAGTGATGGCTTATTTTTTGCGTCTTGACCTGACGTTCTTAACGGTACCATTTTTGCGCAGATGCTACGTTTTGATCGCCTGTTATTGCATTTTGCGCAAAATTTGCGGCGACCAAAAAACGTAATTTTGGCGTTTGGAATTTTTTTGCCGCTACGCCGTTTACTGATCAGATTCATTGATTTTATATTTTGATAGATCGGGCATTTCTGAACGTGGCGATACCAAATATGTGTGTATTTTTTATTTTTTTAACCCTTTAATTTTCAATGGGGTGAAAGGGGGGTGATTTGAACTTTTAGGTTTTTTTATTTTTTTTTAATTTTTTAAAACTTTTTTTACTTTTTTTTTTTATTTTACTAGTCCCCCTAGGGGGCTATAGCGATCAGCAATCTGATCGCTTTGCACAATCTGCAGATCTCAGCTACAGAGCTGAGAACTGCAGATTTGCTGCTTCACTTTCAATGCCGGCTGTATTCCGGCATTGAGAGGAAGTGACTCATGTTAGCCACAGGCGTCATCACATGACCCTGTGCTACCATGGCAACCGCCGAAAGTCACGTGATCATGTCACGTGACTTCCGGCGGGGGCGGGGTAAGTCACTGTAATGGCGGCGCCCATATACATATCGCTGCCAAGACTTTGGCAGCGAAATGTAAGGGGTTAATGGCCGCGGGTGGAAGCGATTCCACCCGCGGCTAGCAGGCACACATATCAGCTGTTGATAACAGCTGATATGTGCGCCGATCGCCGCCGCCCGCCGGCGGCAGGGGGCGGGGCTTACCGGAAAACGATCCATGACGGTGGCTCAGTGGTTAGCACTGCAGTCTTGCAGCGCTGGGGTCCTGGGTTCAAATCCCACCAAGGACACTATCTGCAAGGAGTTTGTATGTTCTCCCCGTGTTTGCGTGGGTTTCCTCCGGGTACTCCGGTTTCCTCCCACACTCCAAAGACATACAGATAGGGAACCTAGATTGTGAGCCCCAATGGGGACAGTGTTGCCAATGTATGTAAAGCGCTGTGGAATTAATAGCGCTATATAAATGAATAAAATTATTATTAATTATGACGTATCTAGTACGTCATGGGTCGTTAAGGGGTTAAACTCAAAAATTTTTGTTATGTCGGACAACCCCTTTAAATTATGTCTTACTCTGTAATGTCTGATATTGTCTGTACATGTCCCCTCTGAATTGTAAAGTGCTGCGAATTATGTAGGCAGTATAGAAATAAAAAAATATTATTATACTATCAATGAAACATAGTGCCATGACACCAGCATCACTGATGCAGCCCCATATAAGGTCAGTGCTACCAAAATGTATCACTGTAGGAAACTTGCATTTAGAAAAATGAATTTAGAAAAATACAGTTAGGTCCAGAAATATTTGGACAGTGACACAATTTTCGCGAGTTGGGCTCTGCATGCCACCACATTGGATTTGAAATGAAACCTCTACAACAGAATTCAAGTGCAGATTGTAACGTTTAATTTGAAGGTTTGAACAAAAATATCTGATAGAAATTGTTGGAATTGTACACATTTCCTTACAAACACTCCACATTTCAGGAGGTCAAAAGTAATTGGACAAATAAACCAAACCCAAACAAAATATTTTTATTTTCAATATTTTGTTGCGAATCCTTTGGAGGCAATCACTGCCTTAAGTCTGGAACCCATGGACATCACCAAACGCTGGGTTTCCTCCTTCTTAATAGGAGGCTATGCATTACAGAGCTATGATTCCTAAACCCTTTCTCCGATTTGGATGTGAAAACTCTCATATTGCAGCTGGGAGTGTGCACTTTCAGCCCATATTATATATATAATTGTATTTCTGAACATGTTTTTGTAAACAGCTAAAATAACAAAACTTTTGTCACTGTCCAAATATTTCTGGCCCTGACTGTATGTGACGCCCCCTGGACTATCAGGTCGTCACAGGGTATTGCACAATCCGCCCTCCCGTGCAGTATCCACCTCCTTCTTGGTAAAGGGTCCCTAACTATATGGTGTTGCCTACTTCAGCTAAGCAAATCCTAGGTACACTCTGCACCACACCCACCAAACACACCAGTGGACGGCTTGAGTGGAATAGAGTCGCCCACCTGGGGGGTTGGAGAGGGGAGGTCAGGAGTATCAGTGAGGAGTTGTGTTTTGGAAGTGAAAGTGAGAGGAGGTCAGGAGCAGGGCTCCAAGGAGGCTGTTTAGGTGGAAGACGGTGGTCTGGGCCTGGAGGAGCTGGACCCCGGGTCGCAGGGCATCATGGCAAGGGGCACGGATCTGTCGAGGAGGACAGCCGGCGGCCTTGCACCATCACCGGGCTGGGACCAAGGCACGACGGGGTACGTGGACCCTAGGTCGGGGAGTAGCTTCAGGCAACCCAATAATTTACCCGAAGAGAACGGAGCCTTCAAGATCCGCTCTCCACCCGCTCCAAAATCGGGGTACTAGCGCAACGAGGGGGATAGGACTTTTCACTCAAAATGGTCCAGAAAATCCCAAGCGTGAACCCTGAGAGCAAGCTCCCACACTTAGGCCGGCGTCACACGGGACGATATATCGTGCAATCGCATGAGCGATTGCACCCGCCCCCGTCGTTTGTGCGTCACAGGCAATTTGTTGCGCGTGGCGCACAAAGTCGTTTACCCCCGTGAAACATACTTACCTCCCGAACGACCTCGTTGTGGGTGGCGAACATCCACTTCCTGAAGGGGGAGGGACGTTCGGCGTCACAGCGACGTCACACAACGGCCGCCCAATAGAAGCGGAGGGGCGGAGATGAGCGGGACGTAACATCCCGCCCACCTCCTTCTTTCCGCATTGCCAGCGGGACGCAGCTAAGCTGTGTTTGCCGTTCCCGGGGTGGCACACGAAGCGCCGTGTGCTGCCTTAGGAACAACGAACAACTGGCGCGCAGAAGGAGGAACGACTTTATGAAAATGAACGACGTGTCAACGAGAAACAATAAGGTGAGTATTTTTGCTCGTTCACAGTCGTTCGTAGCTGTCACATGCTACAATATCTCTAACGATGCCGGATGTGTATCACGGAATCCGTGACCCCGACGACATATCGCCCGATATATTGTACCGTGTGACACCGCCCTTAGCCATAGTGGGGAGCGGGACCCGGCAGGTTTCATACTACCGGGACCAACAGAGAAGTAAACTTTGTGCCAGGAGGCAGGTCACGGATCACCAGGCAGCACTATTGGGGACGGGACCCAGACTAACCCCTGGCTGCCCCATTCCATCATCCCCGGGTACTCCCAACTGCAGCGGTGGTACTCCTAATTACCACACACCACGGGTGGCGTCACAAACTCTAATACATCCCCCTGTAAATACCCCTTTCATTTGAGTGGCCACACGACCCCCGGGTCCGGAGACCCCTCGAGCCACCGCAGATCCGGATCCGAGCAGCTCGGCTGCTGGCACGGGGGCGACACAAATATACAGAACATATAGGGAAACATAGTGGCAGTGGTATTCTTATGTGGGGCAGCATACGTGCTCCTGGTGTCAAGGAGCTTTATTTCATTGATGGTATCATGAATTCACACGTGAATTGCTTTGTATTGAAATTGAAGATGCTACCATCACTCTGTGCCATTGGTCCAACATGACAATGATCCAAAACACACATCTGTTGCATTTCTGAAGTACAGGGTGAATGAAAGTGGTTCAGTGGCCAAGAATGTCTCCTGATCGGAACCCAACCGAAACACCTATGGGGAATTCTGAAGAGACAAGTTGACCATCACTCTCCATCCAGCATCCAGACTCTAAAACAGGTCGTTCGTGAAGCATGTAAAGTCACAGATGTTGCAACATGTTGCCAACTTGTTCATTCCATGCCTAGATGACTTGGTGCTGTCCTTGAAAATCATGGAGGTCATACAAAATACTATATATTGTTATTTTTGTTGTGGGGAATATTCAATTTTGCATCAACTAACTTGAGTAAAACAAAAGATTTTGTACTGAAAGTTACCATATTTTCCGGATTATAAGACTTACTTTTTTCCCCCCAAAACTGGGGGGAAAATGGGGGTGTATCTTACAGTCAAGATATGGCTTACCGAGGTGGCAGTGGTGGAGCAGGGTCATAGGAGGCAGGATCGGCGATAAGGAGGTCTCGGAGGAGTAGTGGAGCGGCTCAGGAGGATCACAGTTCGGGTGTCTCGGCGGCAAGTGCATTGATCTGACCGCTGGCTCCATTGAATCGCCAGTGGCTGATACGATGGACTTCAAGAAAATGGCCGTGGAGGCGACACATGTGCAGATTGACGCACTGGACTTCAAGAAAATGGCCATGGAGTCCTATCTGCGTATGCATCGCCACCGCAGCTATTTTCTTGAAGTCCATCTTGTCAACTGTGATTCAATGGAGCCCGCAGTCAGATCAATGGCGCCTGCCGCGAAACCCCTGTAGTCCACTGGCAGCTCAATGGCGCCCGCCGCCGCGCACCCCCGAGCCCACAGTATCGCTAACCCTCCTGAGCCGCAACACCCCTTCCTCTGAGCCTGCAGCATCGCTGACCCTGCCTCCTGTGACCTTCTTGAGCCGCTCCACCACCACCGCTCCCCCTGATGAGCATTAGGATTAAGACACACTAGGATTATAAGACGGACCCTCATTTTAACATTAAAAAATATTTTTTCATACTTTCCTCCACTAAATTTGGGGTGCGTCTTATAATCCGAGGTGTCTTATAAAACGAAAAATATGTGATGTTTACCTTACTTGCATGTTTCGGGTTCAAAAAATGTTCTGTGAAACTCGGTTTTTCAGAATTTAGGGAAACTGTTCTTGTGTTCAGTGAGATATTTATTAAAATCTTACTTTTCCAAAGGAATATACTCATTTATGCTAACAAAATTTACAATTTAGTTTTTTATACTCAGTTGGAGGGATTATGTGGCATTTAATTTACCGTTTACAAGTAAATACAAGACTTCTCGGAATATGCCCACAAATACTTGGTTATTAGTACTGAGACTGGAGAGATAAGATTGTGGGAGAATACTCATTTCAACCACAATTAATAAGGCAAGGCAACAGAATGAAGAGGAGCTAGTCGAGGGCCAAGTATTAAATCCAGAACTTGTCTTTTCAGAGCATAAAGAGGTCGAAACCCTTGAACAGTATCATTTACCCGCCCCCTGTCTGAGCCCTGGGCTGGCTGAGGCAGCACACTTCTGCTCAATAGCACGCATCATAAATAGAACATTATCTGCAGGGCCAGTAGCACATGGTCCCAGCTCAGTCCCTCACCCCTCCTCTACTCACCCAGCTACCTCTCAGCACTGCTTGTAAGCAGAACAAGCTTTATAGTGTCTTCATGCCATAAGGCTTCTATTAACCCTTTTGTTGCTGCTTTCCCGTGACTGAATCATCAAGGGAAATAATAGTTTGATGGTTTCCACCTTCAGATTTAGCCATCTATGCCTTTTTCACTCCTCGAATTTTACTCTCTCTCTCTCGCATTGGTCATACTAGCCGCTATGAATAAAAATCCTGATTATACCTGTGCTATCATTTGAATTTGAACAGTGTGAGTTTTATAATGTCCCTGCAGCAAAACAAAAAAAAAAGGAATCTGACATCTGGGGGCCGGGGAAGGCTCTGCATATTATCACAGCCTTACCCATCATTTTCTTTGGAACTGATTTCCTAATTTTCTCTCTGATTTTCTTTGTCGTGTTGAACCTTTATTTTCACCTCTATCTTTCGCGAGATTTTTGCCTTTCCATGCCTCTCCTCCTCGTCTCTCCCATTCTCTCCAGTAAACATATACTCAATCCATGGGAGACAATCCTGCTGCTGCCACTGCCGTGTGCATGCCTTTGTCTATGCAGCCCCCTCTCTTGTCCCCAGGGTCTCTTCCCGCTTTACTATAATGGGAGGCTATTCACAGAGATAAATGGTCAGGCTGTGGTGGGGCCTCACCTGAGGGGATCCCCCCCTTTAACTAATAGCCTTTTAATTTTCTGCCAGAAGGGCACAGACAGTGGAGGCAGAAATCAATCACACATCCATCTTCATCATTCCTGTCTAGGGAGTGTTTGGAGCGGAGTACCCTCCTGGGTATGAGTCAAGAGGAGAGAGGGTGAGAAAGACCAATGAACAGGATACCCTTTATGTGGTAATGCAGAGGGGTCATAAATCTCCGCGTTACCATCCTATCCCTTCATAGATGGTTTTCCCGCTAATCACATTCTGTGTAGATAATTTCATGTTTTGGAATAAATGTATCTAGCAAAATCTCAGGGGATGTTACATTATTTCAGAATGATGGTAGATGAGAGGGCTATTCAAAGATCAATATGCTGGGAAATGATCAGCTGTGTACCCTCAAAATGATACAGAATAAAGGAATGGTCTTAAATTGGTGGTGTATATAATATAATGCTGTCATTTCAGATCTACAGGTTGTTATTGGAACACACTTGCATGTCCCCAACTGACTGTCCAAATCAATGACCTGTCACAGTGGTATGAAAAAAAGACCTTTCCATCATAGCCAACCTCACAATCAGCATGGTGGAGGGTCATCCTGACCCAGTGAGGAGCATCCTCACCGCCTATCGATGTTCACTGTGCGCGAGGCAGGAGTACTGTACTATAAATATAAACGCTGCTACAAGCAATGAAGGCAATCATTCGTAAGCATGCACAATTGAGAAAGATCAACATTAAACATTTTGGGTTGACCTTTTCAAACATTTACATCTGGCAACTTTTGAAAATAAAAAAATGTCTCCAGCCAAAAAGCAGAGTATCAGTGCACAGTGCCTAAAGAAAAAAAATACTTGTCCTATAATGTTAAGTACCAGAGGAAATTCTGCACACTCATTAGCCTAGCTACGAATACTGGTAGCATGTTTTACCAACTCAAAGAGCAATATTTCGGGTTGCTGCTCTACACCAAATAGTTAAACATTCCATTAAAAATGAGAAAAATATCAAATATACAGTTGAAACCAGAAGTTTACATACACTATCTAAAAAGACACATATGCATGTTTTTCCTCACTATCTGACATGAAATCAGAATAAACCTTTCCCGTTTTAAGTCAATTAGGAACCAAAATTATTTATATTTGCCAATTGTCAGAATAATGAGAGAGAGAATGTTTTAAGACATTTTTATTACTTTCTGTAAAGTCAAAAGTTTACATACACTTAGGGGTACTTTGCACGTTGCGACATCGCTACTGCGATGTCGTCGGGGTCAAATCTAAAGTGACGCACATCCAGCACCAGTAACGACGTCGCAACGTGTAAAGCCTAGATGCACCAATAAACGATCGCAAAAGCGTCGTAAATCGGTGATCTGTGTAGTGTCGGTCATTTTCATAATTTCGCTGCAGCGACAGGTACGATGTTGTTCCTCATTCCTGAGGCAGCACACATCGCTGTGTATGAAGCCGCAGGAGCGAGGAACTTCTCCTTACCTGCCTCCACCGGCTATGCGGAAGGAAGGAGGTGGGCGGGATGTTTCATCTCGGCTGCCTGCCGTGTGACGTCGCTGTGACGCCGCACGACCCGCCCCCTTAGGAAGGAGGCGGCTCACCGGCCAGAGCGACGTCGCAGGGCAGGTATGTGCATGTGAAGCTGCCGTAGCGATAATGTTCGCTACGGCAGCAATCACAAAATATCGCTGCTGCGACGGGGGCGGGAACTATCGCGCTCGGCATCGCAGCATCGGCTTGCGATGTCGTAGTGTGCAAAGTACCCCTAAGAACATCATCCCAACTGTGAAACACGAGGGTGATAGCATCATGTTGTGGGATTGTTTTGCTGCAGGAGGGACTGGTGCAGTTCACAAAATAGATGACATCATGAGGAAAGAAGATTATGTGGCAATACTGAGGCAACTTCTCAACACATCAGCCAGGAACTTAAAGCTTTGGCTGAAATGGTTCCTCCTAATGGACAATGACCCAAAGCATACTGCCAAACTGGTTACAAAGTGGCTTAAGGATAACCAAGTCAATGTTTTGGAGTGGCCATCACAAAACCCTGATCTCAATCTTTTTGAAAATTTATGAGCAAAGCTGAAAAGGCAGGTGGAGCAAGGCGACCTACAAACATGACTCAGATACACCAGTTCTGTCAGGAGTAATGGGTCCAAATTCTTATCAACTATTGTGAGAAGCTTGTGGAAGGACATCCAAAACGTTTGACCCAAGTCATACAGTTTAAGGGCACTGGTACCAAATACTAATGAAATGTATGTAAACCTCTGACTTTGCAGAAAGTACCAAAAATGCCTTAAAGCATTCTCTCTCATTATTCTGGCATTTGGCAAATGTAAATAATTTTGGTTCCTGATTGACTTAAAACGGGAAAGGTTTATTCTGATTTCATGTCAGATAGTAAGAAAATATTCATATGTGTCTTTATATAGTGTATGGAAACTTCTGGCTTCAACTGTAGATATGTTTATATAATTAAGAGATCTGTCCCAGTGTTCTGTATCAGGACATGTGTAATGCTCACAGCCGGTGTAGCGGCAGCGAGTGAGATTAGTAGACCCACTGGTCCACAGGGGGAGCCCGGCCTTACCCCTTAGTGGGAGGGCCTTGACTAAGCGCCTACTGCGAGGTGAATGCCAGGTACCACTGTCAGACCAGAACTGCGGTAGCTGAAGGACTAAAAAAATAGGTGGGTACAGGTGTGATGACTGAGGCAGGCTGGACAGCCGGGTATGGACAGGAATGGTGAACATGAAAGGGGTACACGGGTTTAGGATGGCAGGTACTGGAGACGGATACAAGGATAGCAAGACAGGAGCTCAGGAAATCACAACTAGCTAGCTAGCAGACTAGAGATTGACTAGCTAACTGGAGGTGTTGCACAGGCATCTCCCCTAATGGGAGGCAGCCTTAAATACTCATTGCCATAGGCTGAGAGGCATTTCCTGGAAACCGCATGCAAGCTCTTTAGGAGGCATACACACATCTTAGGAGCACTTCCGGGAACCCTGTGTGACATATACAGGGCCCGGGACTGGAAGAAGGCAGCGGGGGAGGACACGACCCAGCCGGGGCGGTGAGTAAGTCGGCATTTCTAAAGAGACGCCAGCGCTACAGTACCACCTCTTTAGCCGCACCAACTGCCAGGGTAGGCCTCACAGGTGCCTCAGGAACAAAACGTCTCTCCGATCCCACAAGACACGAATGAATAAAGTGTTCTCCCCCACAATAGAAACACCATCCCATAACACGACGGTAGTCTCTGCGCTGGTACGACATATTGATATGTTCAATCTGCATGGGTTCAGACGCTGGAGCAGCAACTGGAAACTGGGACATTGGCGGCCTCTGGAGGGAGGGAGACTGATGTATAAATCCCCTATGACGTTTCACCTCTAAGGATCGCTCCTGGAACCGAAGGTTGACCCAGGTAGCCAAGGAGATGAGATCATCCAACGCAGCGGGAGTATCACGGCCCGACAGTTCATCCTTAATTCTTCAAGATTAGCCTTCCCAAAAGGCAGCCACCAACACCTGATTATTCCAGCTGAGATCTGAAGAGAGGGCAAGAAACTGTACCGCATACTGGCCGACAGTCTGTGCCCCTTGACGTAATTGCAAGAGGGAGGTCACAGCAGAGGTAACAAGACCTGGTTCGTCGAAAACTCTCCTGAAGGCCTCAAGAAAGTCGAGGATTTCAGAGGTGACTGGATCTCTTCTCTCCCACAGCGGATTGATCCAAGCAAGCGCCTCCTTGCCAAGGTGCAACATCAGTAATGCCACTTTGGCCCACTCTGTAGGGAACCGCTGTGGCAAAAATGCAGGGAGAACTGATTGATGAAGCCTTGGAACTGCTTGGGATCACCGTCAAAACATGGTGGAGCAGACAACAGAGGCTAGGGTTTTGCTAGTGCCGGAGCTACAGGCTGCACAAATGCTGAGGAACCAGCCGGTACCAGGTTGTTCAGATGGATGTTAATGGTCTGCAGAAAGGACAGAATCTGCTCTTGTTGATCCCTCATCTGTGACATCTCCTTATACAGCGCTGGCAGCGAAAGGGTACTGGAGTCAGCTTGGTATCGGAGTCCATGGCTTGCGCAAAATGTAACACTCACGGCTGGTTTAGCTGCAGCGAGTGGGATTAGTGGAACCACTGAGCCACAGGGGGATCCCAGTCTTACCCCTTAATGTCAGGGGCTTAGGTAAGCGCCCGCCGCGAGCTGGACGCCAGGTACCACTCCCAGGGAACTGACCGAGACTGACGGACTCAGGAATAGACAGGTACAGGTGGGGTTACTCAGGAAGGCTGAACAGACAGGGTACAGACAGGAATGGTGCGCACAGCAGGGGTACACAGGTATGGGAAGGCATGTACTGGAGACGGTCACAGGGAGAGCAAGACAGGAGCTCAGGACCTGACAACTAGCTAGCTAACAGACTAGACACTGACTAACTAACTAGAGGCGTTGTGCAGGTGTGTCGCCCTGGGCAAGCCAGGGGACACGGGTCACAACACCACCACACCCCACACTCCAGGTAGGCACATCACAGCTAACCACAAATCCTTGTTGCCTTCCTCCAGAGGTTGATGATGCACACCAGGGGGTGGGCCAGGCGGTTGGCTCCGCCCACCAAGGAGCTCACAACACTGGAGGCAGGAAGAAACCAGGCAGATAGAGTCCAGCTAAGGACATGAAAGAGTGAAGCCCAGGCAGGGCAAGTGTGAGGAGCTAAGTAGTCTAGACAGGGCAAAAGTAAACAACTAAGTGAAAGTGAAGGAAGGAAAGTAGTAAAGGAGGAAAAGCAAGCAAAGTAACAGAAGAGAAAGAAAGCCTGAGAGCCCAGCTTTGTGTAGGGCCAGAACAGCAAGGTCAGCGACGGCGGTGACTGTCCGGAGGGGGGACCGTTTGGAAGTTCCTGGAAGGACCCCGTTGGCTGTGTGCCCGGTGGTCTGGAGCAGTGTTCCGAAGGACGGTCAGCACCAGGGCAGGGGCCTCTCGGACCCTGGCAAGGCTAGGAGTCGCCAAATTTGCCAAATCCGTCAGTGACGGGGACGCAGATCCCCCAACAACCAAGTCCCGATTGACGGCAACAGCCCGACCATTACCGGGGAGACACCGCCACCGCCAGGGCACAAGTTTCCCCAGGGCCAGCGCCTGCGGGCAAAGTGTAGAGCTCCTCCGGCCCAGATTGCAGTCGGGGAGCGGGTAACCGGAGGGAATCCACCGCTACCATCAGACAACACAGGTGCAAGGAAGAGAGACGTCACCGTCACCTACCGGGAGTGCAGGTGCAGCCGTCTGTGGGACCGTCCTACCAGCCGTTGGTTTACCGTACAAACTGGGTCCGTGTGTCAGGCTGAGTGAGTACCATAGTGCCGCAAGGCACAGCGCTGCCCCCGCGTCCCTGCGCCCTCCAGGCCCTACACTTCACATCTCATCACCGGGCCCCGGGATCACCAACCCCTACCCACGGAGGGGCAACACAACACCTGGCTGCTCCGCATCACCATCCCCGGGACCCCCACACTGAGCAGCGGTGGTGCAATCACCACAACCGTGGGTGGCGTCACGAACTATAACAATCCCCACACCCAACAAACACCCCCTTTCACTCACGGGCGAGGAGTGTCGCTCGAGAAACCCCGGGATCCGGCCCACAGCTCGAGCCACCAGGAGCAGCTGCCGGACCCGAGCAGAAGGGGTGAGCGCGGTGTGCTGACACCCTCCTCCCCGCCCGCGACACAGGCACTTTCCCTAATGGGAGGTAGCATTAAATACGCAGTGCCTCCAAGCCATAGGCTGAGAGGCATTTCATGGAAATGTGACCCAGCCTGGGCAGTAAGTCTTCGTCTCCGCAGAGACGCCGGCGCTACAATACGTCATGTTATTAAAAAATTAGAAGTTTGGAAAATACGTAATCTTACGCGTTTTGAGTGATGTATGTTCTTAATCATAGCAGCTATTATTCCAAACTTCTAATTTTTTAACTATGCACTAATAATATGTGGATTTTATGAAAAGGAGATTTTTTTCATTTTTTTGCAAATGCTGGACATTTACCATTTGGATTTTAATCTTCAGTTGCTACCTGGGAACCGGCCCATGGACTTGTCTCTGCAGTTGGTAGTCTGAAGATCTGGTCACAATCCCTCTGGAAGTGGTGAGCTGATAAAAAAATATTTTCAATTTAACGGTGTAATAGCCATAGGCTAACCACTGAAAAACAACCCCATGACATTATGCAGTCAGGTAAAGTTCTCCTGCCATTTGCTAAACTCAGACTTGTCCATCAGGCTATGAGATATAAAGACATGGATTGTCCCTCCACAGAACACTGATCCACTGCCATTAAAGTTTTTTTCTGAACACAAGTTATCATCTTTCCAAACGATAGGTGATAGCTTACTGATGATGGGGTTCCAACTGTTGGGACCCACATCGATTGGAAGAATTTTTAACCTCATTTCAAAATGGAATGGTAAGATGAATAGCTGACAGCAGCTGCATTTATTGTCTATGGAGCTGCCAGAAAAAGCTTAGTGCAGCACTTTGCAGCCACATAGGGAATGAATAGAACAGTGGTTGAAAATCTCCTTTCCCTTCTAATGGGGATAAAAGTTTTCCATTCTGTTAATCAGTGTGGGGTCTAAAAGTTGGACCCCCCAACCATCACTACGTTTTCCCTTATCCTGTCAATAGATGATAATTTGTTTTCAACCTATAGTGCATTTCTGCCATTGTGTAATAGTATATTACAAGACAAGGAGAGGTTAAACTTTAAATTTATGTCCATACACAACAAAAGCCACTATATAAAACCACTGAACAAAACTGATGATACCAACATACCAAAAATACCACATACAGGGAAAATATTTAACCACACTATGACCATTATGACCATATCAAAAATTACCACCAAAAAGTACCACCATGACCAGACCACATAATACCAGCCCATAATGACTGAATAATACCATACAGTATATGAGGGAAAAATACTGCCACAACATGACCAAACAACATATTACTTCCACATAGTGATAGAATAATACCACATATAGTACAGACTAAAAGTTTTGACACACCTTATCATTCAAAGAGTTTTCTTTATTTTCATGACTCTGAAAATTGTAGATTCACATTGAAGGCATCAAAACTATGAATTAACACATGTGAAATGAAATATTTAACAAAAAAGTATGAAACAACTGATAATATGTCTTATATTCTAGGTTCTTCAAAGTAGCCACCTTTTGCTTTGATTACTGCTTTGCACACTCTTGGCATTCTCTTGATGAGCTTAAGAGGTAGTCGCCAGAAATGGTCTTCCAACAGCCTTGAAGGAGTTCCCAGAGATGCTTAGCACTTGTTGGCCCTTTTGCCTTCACTCTGCAGTCCAGCTCACCCCAAACCATCTTGATTGGGTTCAGGTCTGGCATAGCACCCCATCACTCTCCTTCTTAATCAAATAGCCCTTACACAGCCTGGAGGTGTGTTTGGGGTCATTGTCCTGTTGAAAAATAAATGATGGTCCAACTAAACACAAACCGGATAGAATAGCATGCCGCTGCAAGATGCTGTGGTAGCCATGCTGGTTCAGTATGCCTTCAATTTTGAATAAATCAACAACAGTGTCACAAGCAAAGCACCCCCCACATCATCACACCTCCTCCTCCATGCTTCACGGTGGAAACCAGGCATGTAGAGTCCATCCGTTCACCTTTTCTGCATCGCATAAAGATGTGACGCCCTGGCGCCGCCAGGTGGTCACAGAAGAACATGTGTGACACCCTGGCTGGGCCAGGGAGTCACAGTCACAGGCCCCTGCACAACACCTTCCCTCACGGGTGATATCAGCCAACCTTCAAAACCCTAGTCACCCCCCCCTCAGGGCTAGATAGACACATCAGGGGGCGGAACCAAGCGGTTGAAAGACGCCCACCGAGGAGTCTAGACAGCCCGGGGGCGGGAAAGCAGTTCAGTTCAGATCAGTTTCAGAGTTCAGTAGTGGAGGTCAGGCCTGTGTGTCAGGCCTGAAGTAAACTGACAGGTATCAGGGTAGGAGCCCTGGTGCCTTTGGCTAGGATGCAGACGGCGGTCTCCGTCTGCAGGAGCCGGGAAGACGGCTCGGTGGAACCGGGACAGGGTAGTGGCCCGCCGGTACCGACCCGAGGAACCGACTCGGAAACACAGGGGGGTACTTGGACCTTGAAGCCAAGTCCAGAAGCTACTGGAACTGGTTAATTAACTGATTGAGGCCAGGACTAGAGGTCCTGTCCACCCAAAGTCCCTATTAGAAGACAACATCCCACCAAGAGGGATAGAAGGCCACCGCCAGGGCTCAGAGATCCCATGGACCAGCGTCTGCGGGTAAGGGCTCCTTAGGCCACATCCAACCGGGAGCGTACTCCTGAAGTTGCAAGCATAGGCAGTCCACCATCTTACAAAGGTGGAGGAGAAAGACAGAGACCACCAACCGGGTGGGGGACCAGAACGCAGCCGGCTGCGGGCACCGACCACCATCACCTTGGTTTACCAGAGACTCGTGTGTTTCCTTCAATAGTGAGTACACCAGCACCCTGCGGTCGCTCATCTCCCTGCACCAAAAACCCCAACGGGTCCCGGGGCCAACATCTCTGCCCATGGAGGGGTAAACAACTTGCTGCATGACATCTCCCCTGGGTGCCACGTAACTGCAGCGGTGGTGTCCAACCTCACCACACACCGTGGGTGGCATCACGAACTTAACATGGCTCAGCCCGTACATATACGTGTACCGCCCCGTGCTCGGCAGCGGCCGAGCCGCACGGATCCGGGCTCGTTTGGTGGGTGGCTCGAGCGCCTCTGGACCCGGGGGTCACGTCACTCTGAAGGGAGGCTGGTGCTATGTGAGGGGATTTTGGTGGGGAGGTTCACGGCCGAGGCCGTGGTGTTTGGGGGGGTAAGTTCGTGACGCCACCCACGGGTTGTGGTGAGTGTGGACACCACCACTGCCATTAACTAGGCTCCTGAAGACGGTGTTGTGCAGCCTGGTGTTGACCCCTCCGTGGGCAGGGGGTGATGGTCCCGGGGCTCGGTGGTTAGGAGGTGCGGGCATGTTGGTGCGGTGCGGTGCGCAGCCCGAGGGCACTGTTGTACTCACTGTGACAGATACACCGGAGTCTCTGATAAACCAAAAGGATGGTGGTCGGTGCCCGCAGCTGGCTGCGCTTGGTCCCCCACCCGGTTCGGTGGTTCCCGCCTTTCTCCTGCACCTCTTTTTGTAGAACTGGACTGCCTATGCTTCAGCAATGGTAGTCCGCTCCCTGGATTTATGTGTGTCGGGGAACCCGTTTGCCTCAGGCGCTGGCCCGTGGGATCTCTCTGCCTGTGCGGTGGCTTTCTATCCCCCTCGGTGGGCTGTTGCCATCTTTCAGGTCTTGGGACGGGAAAGGACCTAAGGTCCAGACCTCAATCAGTAAATTCGACGTGGTCCAGATGCTTCTGGACCTTGTTCTGGGTCTGAGTACCCTTCCTGGTGCTCCGCTTTCCAGTTGGTTCCCCGGTTCGGTACCGGCGGGCCACTACCCTGTCCCGGTCCCTTACGGTTCCACCAGCCGCCCTCCCAGCTCCTGCAGGCGGCAACCACCGTCTGCCTCCTGGTCACAGGGTATCCGAGCTACGACCCAGATCCCTGAGAGACGTTCACACTTTGCTACTGCTCTCCTTCACCTCCAAGACTGAACCTTTTGTGCTTTTCCCACCTCAGGCTATCAGAACTCCTCGGTGGGTGTGGCCAACCGCCTGGCTCCACTCCCCTGGTGTGTACGTCAAGACCTGAGAGGGGTGACTCAGGATTTTTAGGTTGGCTGCTGTTACCTTGTTAGGGAACGCGTGTTTGTGCAAGGGCCTACCTGTGACTACCTGGCTAGTCCAGGGCGTCACATACGTCCTACACCCACCACTATAACCCCCCTTTTTGATCGATGTGATCGAGAGACCCCCGGGTCCGGAGACCCTCGAGCCACCCACAGAAGGTCCGGATCCGAGCAGCTCGGCTGCTGCGAGCGGGGCGGTACACATACACTCCACACAACACCATCCTACACCAGGTTCCATCAGCCACAAAACCCTAGCCACCCACCTCAGGGTAGGAAGGACACACCAGTGGGCAGGACCAGGCGGATTGGGAGCGCCCACCTAGGGGTCTTGAGGATCCGGGGGAGGAAACCAGTCAGTTATAGTTGTAGTTGAAGTTTGAGTTGGAGTCGAAGTGACAGTGCAAGTCCCAGTCGGAGCCTAGTGAAGGGTAGCCAGGGTTGTGGCCCTGGTCTACTGGCTAGGTGGCAAGCAGTGGACCGTGTCCAAAGGCGACGGGAGTCCAGTCGCGAGATATCCAGAGTGGACCGGGACAGGGTTGGAGCCCGCCAGTACCGACCGCGGACATCCGTCCGGAAACCGTGCACAGGCGGGTTACCTGGACCCTAGTTAGAAGACGGTTGCAAGCCCCTTCTCTAATTAACCAGGCCAGGAGCAAGGTTCCAGACGTTGTTCCAGAGTGTTAGCCCAGATAGAGCGAAACGGCAGCCCACCGCGGGGGATAGGGTATCCGCAACAACCCACTGAGATCCCAAGGATGAGTTTTCGCGGGCACATCTCCCAACCAAAACCAAACCGGGAGTGGACTTCCCCTTTCTATACGAGGTCGTCTAAAACAGAAGGAAAATACAGAGTGCCGGAGGAAGAGTAGATTGGTACACCAGCCAGGTGTGGGAACCGTATACACCCTAAAGCGGCAGCCAGCCATTGACACCTTGGTTTACCAGCAGACTCGTGTGCATTTATTCAATCGTGAGTACACCAACACCCTCCGGTCCGGCCCGGTGAATCACCACCAACAGCCGTCACCTCCCGTGTTCTGGACACTGAGCTCCGGGGCATGCAACCCTGCTCACGGAGGGGTTAACATCCAGCTGCCATTCCATTGCCCTCGGGTGCTCCCCAACAGCAGCGGTGGTACTCCATCTTACCACACACTGTAGGTTGCATCACGAAGTATCTACAACAAATCCCCTGCACATATTACGCCCCTTTTTTATTTGAGTGTCCGCACGACCCCCAGTTCCGGAGTCCCCTTGAGCCACTGCGGATCCGGATCCGAGCAGCCCGGCTGCTGACGTGGGGGCAGCACACAGACACGGCGATTGGATCCAAAGATCTCAAATTTGGACTCATTAGACCAAAGCACAGATTTCCAATGGTCCAATGTCCATTCCTTATGTTCTTTAGCCCAAACAAGTCTCTTCTGCTTGTTGCCTGTCCTTAGCAGTGGTTTCCTAGCAGCTATTTTACCATGAAGGTCTGCTGCACAAAGTCCCCTCTTAACAGTTGTTCTAGAGACGTGTCTGCTGCTAGAACTCTGTGTAGCATTGACCTGGTCTCTAATCTGAGCTGCTGCTAACCTGCGATTTCTGAGGCTGGTGACTCGGATAAACTTATTCTCCGCAGCAGAGGTGACTCTTGGTCTTCCTTTCCTGGGGCGGTTCTCATGTGAGCTAGTTTCTTTGTAGCGTTTAATGGTTTTTGCCACTGTACTTGGGGACACTTTCAAAGTTTTCCGAATTTTTCGGACTGACTGACCCTCATTTCTTAAAGTAATGAAGGCCACTCGTTTTTCTTTACTTAGAATTTGTATTATGGCAAGAAAAAAGCAGTTAACAGTCTATTCAGTAGGACTATCAGCTGTGTATCCACCAGACTTCTGAACAACACAACTGATGGTCCCAACCCCATTTATAAGGCAAGAAATCCCACTTAGTAAACCTGACAGGGCACACTTGTGACATGAAAACCATTTCCAGTAACTACCTCTTGAAGCTCATCAAGAGAATCCCAAGAGTGTGCAAAGCAGTAATCAAAGCAAAAGGTGGCTACTTTGAAGAACCTAGAATATAAGACATATTTTCAGTTGTTTCCCACTTTTTGTTAAGTATTTCATTCCACATGTGTTAATTCACAGTTTTGATGCCTTCAATGTGAATCTACAATTTTCAGAGTCATGAAAATAAAGAAAACTCTTTGAATGAGGAGGTGTGTCCAAATGTTTGGTCTGTACTGTATAAAGAAACAAATATCACCACACCATGACCACACCACATAATACCACCACATAGTGACCAAATAATACCACATACCATGTTTCCCTGAAAATGAAACAGGGTCTTATATTAATTTTTGTTCTGAAACATGAACTAGAGTTTATTGTCAGGGAATGTCTTATATTTTCCCATGAACAACAATGCACATTTATTCTTTAACAATAAAAAAAATCAACATTTTTTTCAAATATAATTCTGTCATCACATTCTGGAACATATACATTTTGTGTTAATCTGATGACTGGTTCAGATGTGCATGACTGGAAGTCCAAGACTTTTGATCATGCGCACTGAGCCGAAAACCAGCAATGGCAGCAGAGGTGAGCGCGACTATCCTCTGACGCTGTGCGTTCATTAGCATGTTAGCACGTGCACAGGGGTGTGCTTACATGCTAAGGGGGCCGACTAGCCAGGGGAAATAACACCCTTCCGACTAGTCGCTGGGCTCATTAGCATATGATAATAGATCTTTAGAAATACTTTTTCTAAAGATCTCTTTATGTGTGCTACTAGATAGAGGGACGGTAACGCAGGGATTAGCAATATACATCCAGAACTGCTTGTGGTTCTGGCTGCATATTGCACCTGACAGGTTCATTTTAATATTATTGTGTTTATGTGGGATTATGAGGGGTCCAAAGGATGTGCAGAAGCCTACATACACAGAATATTTGTTGTTAGTTCTCCAAACTGTTTGGAACACACCATCCACTGAGGCAAGCGCAGAGGATCCAGGTGGAGCCAACTGACCAAAGCACTGACAGAATTCCTCCCACAACCTAACATAAATGTCCTGAACAAGCTTTGTGTCTGACCCGAGATGGGTTTACTAATTCTTCTTACATGTATGGTGCTATTTGGGGCACCCTGATTTGAGATGAATGTACTGATTTAAGATGTGTATATTTCACTTTTCACTATATCTGTTTTTTTAGGATAGAAGAGTGTAATATTATTAATTGTTTGATATATGTGACTCCCTGGATTAGCCAGGTAGGCACAGGTAGAGCCCCGAACAACACCAGTCCCCTAACAAGGTGTCAGCAGCCAACCATTTAAACCCTAGTCACCTCCCTCAGGGCTGGATGGACACACCTGGGGGCGGAGCCAGGCGGTTGGCCACACCCACTGAGGAGTTCAGAGAGCCTGAGGCAGGAAAGCAGTTGAGATCAGTTTGAGAGTGCAGTGGAGGAGGACAGGCCTGTGTGACAGGCTTGTAGCAGACTGACAGGTGCCAGGGTTGGAGCCCGGGCACCTTTGGCTAGGAGGCATACGGAGGCCTCTGCCTGCAGGAGCTGGGAAGACGGCTCAGTGGAACTGTGGTGGACCAGGACAGGGTAGTGACCCTCCAGTACCGACCCGGGGAACCGACTGGAAACCGGAGCACAAAGGGGGGTACTCAGACTCTGAAGCTAGGTCCAGAAGCTACTGGGGGCTATCTAATTCAGTGATTTCGGCCAGGACTATAGGTACTTTCCCACCCGAAGTCCCGACTGAAGACAACAGCCCAACGAGGGGGATATAAAGCCACCGCTCAGGCACAGAGATCCCACGGGCCAGCGTCTGTGGGCAAAGGGCTCCTCCGACATACACAAGCCGGGGAGCAGACTCCTGTAGTGCAAGTTCAGGTAGTCCATCAACATTCAAGCAGGTGCAGGAGAAAGGCAGAGACCACCAACCGGATGGGGGACCAGACCGCAGCCGGCTGCGGGCACCGACCACCATCATCTTGGTTTACCAAAGACTTGTGTGTGTTACTAATCGTGAGTACATCAGTGCCCTCCGGCTGCGCACCTCCCTGCACCGCCCAACTACTCCCCCAACGGGTCCCGGGGCCACTATCTCTACCCACAAAGGGGTTAACATCTTGCTGCGCAATATCTCCCCCGGGTGCCCCGTAACTGCAGCGGTGGTGTCCACCTTCACTACAACCCGTGGGTGGCGTCACGAACTTAACCAGGGCTCCGGCCGTACACCAACGTCCCCTAAACCGCCAGCCCCTTTCAGATCGAAGTGACCACAGGACTGCCGGGTCCGGAGACGCTCGAGCCACCCACCAGCGAGCCCGGATCCGAGCGGCTTGGTTGCGGCCGAGCCCGGGGCGGTACATATATACATATAACCAATCGAATGTTCTAAATTTAAGTTTGTTTCATATATTCTTTTCATAGAATATCTAGAATATATAATTTTGTGCCCTGATATTTCAACTTCATATAAATGCTTGCATCATACCTTGGACATTTCCTAATATAAGAGACTCACTTCATCTGAGATATTCTTTTTATTGTATATACTGAATAAATCATGTTTTTATGAAGTAGTTATTTTATGAACATTCCTTCAAAAACTGTGCACCAGCGTACCTACACCATGTGCAGAATTATTAGGCATGTTGTATTTTAGAAGATTTTTTTTATTATTGATCAACAACTATGTTTTCAATCAACCCAAAAGACTCAAATATCAAAGCTTAATATTTTTGGAAGTTGGAGTGGTTTTTTTTAGATTTGGCTATCTAAAGCCCGCTTTACACGCTTCAATATATCTCACAATCCGTCGTTGGGGTCAAGTTGTAAGTGACGCACATCCGGCATCATTTGTGAGGTATCTGCGTGTGACACCTACGTGCGATCAGGATTGAACGCAAAACCGTTGATCGCAAACACATCGTATCTTTGTCTAGAATTGAACGTTTTGTTGCACGAACCTAGTCAATTGAAACGTGTGACATCCCTCATACAATTTTGATGTCTGAGGCTATGTGCGCAGGTGTGCGCTCTGCACCGCAGCTTAAAAAAGGTCCGCTTCAGAGCGCAGCTGAAAAGCTGCGTTCTGAAGCGCCTCACAATGTCTGTCATTCACTAATCTCTGTCAGTCAGTCACTATCTCTGTCCCTCTCTCTCTGTCCATGTCAGTCTATCCCTCTTACCCCCTCTCTCATACTCACCGATCCCCGATCACCGGCGCGGCGCTGCACAGCATTCACACTGCTCCGGCGGCTTTTACTATTTTGAAAAAGCCGTCCGCTCACTAAACAATCTCGTATTCCCTGCTTTCCCCGCCCACCGGCGCCTATGATTGGTTGCAGTGAGACACGCCCCCACGCTGAGTGACAGGTGTCACACTGCACCCAATCACAGCAGCCGGTGGGCGTGTCTATACTGTGTAGTGAAATAAATAATTAAATAATTAAAAAAACCGGCGTGCGGTCCCCCCCAATTTTAAAACCAGCCAGATAAAGCCATACGGCTGAAGGCTGGTATTCTCAGGATGAGGAGCTCCACGTTATGGGGAGTCCCCCAGCCTAACAATATCAGTCAGCAGCCGCCCAGAATTGCCGCATACAATAGATGCGACAGTTCTGGGACTGTACCCGGCTCGTCCCGATTTGCCCTGGTGCGGTGGAAATCGGTGTAATAAAGAGTTAATGGCAGCCCATAGCTGCCAATAACTCCTAGATTAATCATGTCAGGCGTCTCCCCGAGATACCTTCCATGATTAATCTGTAAGTGACAGTAAATAAACACACACACCCGAAAAAATCCTTTATTAGAAATAAAAAACACAAACATATACCCTCGTTCACCACTTTAATAAGCCCGAAAAAGCCCTCCATGTCCGGCGTAATCCAGGATGGTCCAGCGTCGCTTCCAGCTCTGCTGCATGAAGGTGACCGGAGCTGCAGAATACACCGCCGCTCCTGTCAGCTCCACGCAGCTAATGAAGGGAATAGCGCGATCAGCTGAACTGTCACGGAGGTTACCCGCTGTCACTGGATACAATGAAGTCTGGTGAAGTTAACCCGAGTTCATTCTGATCGTGCGGCTCTTTCTGTGTCTGCTGTCATCTGCCATTCAGCTCTGCTACATGGCTGTCTGTGGCTGCTGTTAGCGGCCATGTAGCAGAGCTGAATGGCAGATGACATAGTAAAAACGCATCCCTACACATTACACACGCTTGGCAAATCAATAAATAAAAAAAAAAAGGGTGCCCAATGCATACATCACAGAACACATGATCTAAAGGATCGCACACAAAATGGATCAATTTAACATAGACTACTAACGCACGTGTGACAGCAAATGAACGACCTACGTGCAATCTCATTAGATCACATATGCGATCTGGGCGTGTCACATCGCAAACGTGATTGCACAACAAATTGCAACGTGTAAAGCAGGCTTTAGGAGGATATCTGTTTGTGCTGGTAACTATTACTGTTCAGAATTATTAGGCAACTTAATAAAAACCAAATATATTCCCATCTCCCTTGTTTATTTTCACCAGGTAAACCAATATAACTTCACAAAATTTAGAAATAAACATTTCTGACATACAAAAGCAAAACCCCAAAAATTTGTGACCAATATAGCCACCTTTCTTTATGATGACACTCAACAGCCTACCATTCACAGATTCTGTCAGTTGCCAGACACTGTTCCGAGAGGTGTACTGTTTTTCCTCCCTGTAGATCTCACATTTTATGAGGGACCACAGGTTCTCTATGGGGTTCAGATCAGGGGAACAAGGGGGCCATGTCATTATTTTTTCATCTTTTAGACCTTTACTGGCCAGCCACGCTGTGGAGTAGTTGGATGCATGCGATGGAGCATTGTCCTGCATGAAAATCATGTTGTTCTTGAACGATGCCGACTTCTTCCTGTACTACTGCTTGAAGACTTTGTCTTCCAGAAACTGTCAGTAGGTCTGGGAGTTGAGATTCCCTCCATCCTCAACCCGAAAAGGTCCCACAAGTTAATTTTTGATGATACCAGCCCATACCAGTGCCCCACCTCCACCTGCTGGTGTCTGAGCCGGAGTGGAGCTCTCTGCCCTTTACTGATCCAGCCTTTGGCCCATCCATCTGGCACATCAAGAGTCACACTCATTTCATCAGTCCATAAAACCTTTGAAAAATCAATCAATCTTAAGATATTTCTTGGCCCAGTCTCGATGTTTTATCTTGTGTTTCTTGTTCAAAGGTGGTCATTTTTCAGCCTTCCTTACCTTGGTCATGTCCCTGAGTATGGCACACCTTGTGCTTTTTGATGCTCCAGTAACGTTGCAGCTCTGAAATATGGCAAAAACTGGTGGCAAATGGCATCTTGGCAGCTTCACGCTTGATTTTCCTCAATTCATGGGCAGTTATTTTGCGCCTTTTTTGCCCACCACACTTCTTGCGACCCTGTTGGCTATTTGCCATGAAACGTTTGATTGTTCGGAGATCACGCTTCACAAGTTTGGCGATTTCAAGACTGCTGCATCCCTCTGGAAGACATCTCACAATTTTGGACTTTTCAGAGCCCGTCAAATCTCTCTTCTGACCTATTTTGCCAAAGGAAAGGAAGTTGCCTGATAATTAAGCACCCCTTATATAGGTTGTTGATGTTGTTACACCACACCCCTCCTCATTACAGAGATGCACATCACCTGATTTACTTAATTGGTAGCTGGCTCTCAAGCCTATACAGCTTGGAGTAGGACAATATGTATAAAAAGTATCACGTGATCGAAATACTCATTTGCCTAATAATTCTGCACACAGTGTAGAAGAATTGACGCACTCCTTCTGTTTAGCATAGAGTGATTTGATTTTGATTTGTCTTTTGTTAATTCTCTTGGGCATATTGTTATTTGACAAAAATAAACTATTAACACTTCTACTTTTGAACGCATTCTTATTTTGCAGCATTTTTTCAACGTCTGCCTATAACTTTTGCACAGCACTTCACATCTGCAAGGAGTTTGTATGTCCTTCCCGTGTTTGCGTGGGTTTCCTCTGGTTTCTTCCCATGTTCCAAAGACACTGATAGGGAATTTAGATTGTGAGCCCCAATGGGGACTGTGATGATAACATCTGTTGAATATATAAATTTGTTAAATAAATAAATAAATATTCATATGCAGGTATTTCCAGGTGGATGATTAGATTAAACCAGATTATTAATTTTGTAGGTGTGTTACCGTTCTCCCCAAGTATTTTCATGCTTGCAGTGCAGTGCCCCTGTGAATCTCACACATTCTTCACCAGTTATACCAGTCTGCATATCTGTCTATGAAACCAGTGGTAGCTTTTTACTAAATGAGTCTGTCAAACATATATGTGATAATGCTTCTAACAGCAAACACTTAGCTTATCTATATTGCCTGGAGCCCCTTAGGTTATTATATGTCACGTATTTTCTCATACGAATCTAGAATGGCGAAATACCGTAATATACAAGAAAAGAGCAATTTCGCTTTACGTGATCTAATTTTATCCCTATTCTGTTTATTCTCTACCGATATGTCTCTTTTTTTATCTGGTGTTTCTTCTATACCGCCCCCTCCTCTTCTGTTCTGTTCTCCCCCCATGCCCAGCAGAGCACAGGGATGTGGTGCATGGAGCAGGGCACTGAGGGCTGGAGGGAGCAGGTAGAGAATGCTGCAGAAGCAGCTGTTTTCCTGGCCCCCCCATGTCTATAGAGAGCAGGCCCTCCTGCTCTCTTCATTCACAGAGCTCTCTCCAATTACTGGCGCAGAGTGTGGATGTGACACTGACTTTCTCCAGCATGATTAGGGGCAGCGTGGAACTGGGAAAATCACAGTGGCAATAAAAACAAGGACTATTTATTACAGGCAGGAGATGCTGTCCCTTCCAAACTACAGTGCCCCCCACACTGACCGTCTCCTCCTCTCACCCTCACTCCCCACCGTCCTTTTGTATTCTCTTAACCCATTCAGAGATAAAAAAAAAGGGCTAATTATAAATTCTAAGGAAAACAATGTTACACATTTCTCATCCTATGTGACAGAACATTTTCTTCTTGACACATCACTCAAAACACTTTTACACTTGGTTCGAACATACAACTTTTCAATTGAGGGATAATTGCCGCAACAAGTGCCAAGAGAAGGCAGGCAGCATTTGGTCAAAAAATCATTAATGACTTGAGCAGACGCTCCCTGGGAATAGATCAAAGCACTTACTAAATGTATTAGATTTTTCCTTCCTTTTCTTGCTTACTAATTATACTATGTTGGAGACCGTCACCCAAACAGAAGCCCCACTTTTATGTGGTGACTAGAAACTCTGGGATCTCTCGTGGACCTCTTGAACTTCTTTTTTATAGAAAGAACATTGCTCAGCACTAAAGGGTGCTTTACACTCTGCGACATCGCTAGCAATAGCTAGCGATGTCGTGCGTGATAGCACCCGCCCCGTCGTTCGTGCGACATTTGGTGATCGCTGCCGTAGCGAACATTATCACTACGGCAGCATCACACGCACATACCTTTTCAGCGACGTCGCTGTCACCGCCGAACAATCCCTCCTTCAAGGGGGAGGTGCGTTTGGCGTCATAGCGACATCACTGCGGCGTCACTAAGCGGCCGCCCAATAGCAGAGGAGAGGCGGAGATTAGCGGCCGGAACATGCCGCCCAGCTCCTTCCTTCCTCATTGCCGGTGGACGACAGGTAAGGAGATGTTCGTCGTTCCTACGGTGTCACACTAAGCGATGTGTGATGCTGCAGGAACGATGAACAACCTCGCTACTGATCAGACAACGATTTTTGGTAAATGAACAACATGTCACAGACCAACGATTTTTCACTCTTTTGCGATCGTTTCAGGTCGCTCATAGGTGTTACACGCTACGATGTTGCTAACACCGCCGGATGTGTGTCACAAGCACCGTGACCCCGACGATATATCGTTAACGATGTCGCAGCGTGTAAAGCACCCTTTAGTGTAGAAGAGATGGTCAGCTGGAACGTGCAGTGCTTCTTGCCTTCCCTGTTTGGTATTGTGGCAATTTTCACATTTTACAAAAACAAAATGAATATTATATTAGTAATTCTTATTGAGAAATAGGTCCTGTTTACTAAAGTATCTATATTCAAAGGTAAACATTAAAATTACATAGGATTACAGGGGTGTGGACTGACCGCTTATGGCGCCGGCCGCATAGAAGGTAAGCTCATGTTCCTCTGCTCTAAAACGGCTGTTATATACATCACCCAGGACATCCTGTCCCGCAGCACAAACGAGCGGGGACCTTGCAGACCTGGGCATGACCAGAGCAAAGTCGCAAAAGTGCTCCTCTCCGGCCAAAGTCACAGACTTCTTCACGAGCGCCAGAAGAGAGAAAATGGCAGCATCTCCCTCATCATCCTCCTCGTGCTCATCTAGGAGAGGCTCCGTGGCAGTGTCGGATCCCCTCAGTGACTTGGCTGATTTACCACTAACAAAGAGGACAATGCAGAACCTCCTAGGAGCCCTCCGTTTTTCACTACAAGACTACCTCAAAGGTCTGGTGGCTGAGCTGTGTGAAGATATAGTGGTTATAGGGACCTGCACTGCCCACATTGAATCCAAAATGGGGGAGCTCACCAGGTCCCACAACAGCCAGATAGATGCTAACACAGCCCTGGAAGAGGCGGTGCAGTTTCTGCAGGCTACAGTGCCAACATATCGGTCCCTGACAGTGTACCTGGATCTGTCTGCAGGGACCCTAGCAAGAAGGAGAGAGTTTTCTCCATACACAGAGATCCTCAGAGAAGATGCCATTGCTTACTGCTGGGGCTTGCCAGTAAAAATTCTGATCACTCGGGCAGGGAACACCCATGTTTGTCACTCGCCAGTGCAGCTTGCCAAAGTGATGGCCTCCATGTATCTCTTCCCCTTATGGAAATGTGGCGCCTCTGACCTGGTCAGGCACCACAGAGTACTGCACCCATGCTGGGGGCAGTACAATACAGGTAATCCAGAAGGCTGACCGAGGTGTGACTACACAGGCGCATAGTAATCAGGTCTCACACATCTACCTTTGGGAGGACCCCTGAGAGATTCCAGGAGGGGGTGGCGTGGCCTCCATATCCACTCAAGGGGTGTGGTAGAGAGCCTGGTTGCTAGGTGGCGTAGACAAGAACAGGAGAGGAGGAAGCAGTGAGCCAGTTTAGTGTGCAGCTCAGGGAGAGCAGTCGTGAGGAGCAGAACCTGGAGCTGTTGCAGTCTAACAGCGTCCGCGCAGTGACTACTGATGGGGAAGATCGGTCACCTGGTAATGCCAGCCAAAATCCACCCAAGGCTAGAGAGAGCAAAGGGGTAGCAGAGTAAGGGGACTGCCAGGGAGGTACCAGGCCCGCAATGGTAACAGGTCCCAGTGCAGAGATAGATTCACCTTTCTTCTGCCAAACCTGCTGGTGGGGGCACTCCAGGACCACACCATACCACCACAGAGTCCGCAGCCACGTAGCAAAGAGAGGGCCCATAGTTCACAGGAGGCAAGCAGCTGGAGTGACCTGGTCCAGGCTACAAGCAAACGGGCCAAAACGAGGGGAGAACAGGCAACAGCAACGTCCCTGGGTGACCCCCGTAGGGACTTCAAGTTGGGGTCACCGCAAAAACACAAAGGGCTAAGGAAGGCGATTTGGTAGTCACCCTCATCAGCCAGCCGGATGGATACCTGGTTCCAGCCTGGTTCATCCCAGCTACGCCCGGGTTACTCACCCTGCCATCTACTGTGAGTAAAAACCCTGAAAGACTGTCTGGACTGTGCCTGAGTCATTCTGCGCCTTGTGGTTCCACACACTTACAGAGGGCCCTAGGGCTTGCCTCACTCTCGGGAGGCCACTACAACTGACTGCACCCACCATCAGCCCAAGGCACCCCTTAATCTGCAGTAGCGGTCACCCTGACCGCAATACCGAGAGCGGCGTTATGAAAATCCTAAAAGAAGGTTCCCTACCTGTGACCAGACCGTCCCGCCAAGTAGAGTCCCTGAAGGTAATGCACTGACACAACACCTGTGGGGCTTCACAGAAAGATCACCGAGGGCTGACCAGATGTTACCTAAGGAGAAAGTGCAAGAGGAATGGTCCGTGGCATGATCCTGCTACCAGTATCTGAGCAGAAACCGAGTCTCAGCCTAATGTATATGGATATTGTTCTAAGGACTTTTGGAAATGTACTTTCCTGGTCCTTACGCCCCCACAAGTGACACTTTTTCATCTTGTCGCTTGTCCTCCACAGGACTTTTGTGTTCTCTGTTTACTATGTTGTTTAGTTTTTTTTGTCTCCTCAATCCCTCTTTACTCCCCAGAAGCCTAGACATCAGTATACTTAATTCTGTACAATTGTACTAAAGTATATGTCTTTAAATGTAAAGGGTTTGAACTCTCCATCGAAGAGATCCATGATGTGGTGTGAAGTTTCAAAATCTCATTGTGATGTGGCCTGTCTACAAGAAACGCATCTCCTTGACGGTGACACTTACAGGTTAAATAATGTTACGTTTCCTTATATATTTCATATAAGCTGTCAAAAGAAAAAAGCAGGAGTCTCCATGTGTGTAAACAATTCTGTTTCTTTCTCTCTATGTCTTCAGTATTCTGATCTTGAGGGTCGGTATGTTACTGTGGTATGCTCACTAAGGGAGGGTTAAATACACCATTGCCTCAGTGTACGTTCCCAACTCAGGACAGCTAAGTTTCCTACGTAAATGTTTGCTTACACTTGCGTCTATCTCTTCAGGCAGACAAATATTATGCGGCGACTTCAACATGCCCATGTCTAGACTAATGGATTGCTTGAATGCCACTCTGCAGAGGAAAGAAATTAAATCCCTGGTCTCTGAGTATCAACTGCACAATATTTGGAGGTACACACATGCTGATGAGAGGGACTATACGTATTTTTCCCCTACATTTCTTTCCTAGTGTAGACTAGACTACTTTTTGACAGTATGCTCATTCCAGATTGTTCGGACACCTATATTGGGATGATCACATGGTCAGATCATGCCCCCATTTTTCTAACAGTTAACGAACGTGACCGGTTGCTTATCTTTTGCAGGTGGCGAAAAAATGACTCACTCCTGACCATAAAACGTGTTTCAGATGAGCTGACAGCTGACCTCACAGAGTTCTTCCAGTTGAATGACAACAATCTAGTGTCAGAGAAAACACTCTGGTCCTCCTACAAAGCCTATATCAGAGGCTCCCTTATAAAAAATTGCCACCCATGAGAAGAAGAGGCGAATGGCAGCATCTAAAGCAATCTTGTATAAAATTAATAGCCTTGAAGCCATCAAAAAAGCCACTACTAGCCTACAAACTCCTGCAGATATCAGGTCATTAAGACTACAGCTCCGCCAATTGCTTTTAGCTGACTATGAAAAAAAAACCTAAGGACCTTCAAAATGAGATTCTACGCCATGGGAGACAGGGCAAGTACTTTACTGGCCAGGAGAGTAAAAAAAAGTGAGGCCCAAAATAAAATAGAATATCTAGTGTCTGGCCCCAACATGAAAATCCGGAACCCTACAGAAATCGCTAATGCCTTTGCCGATTTCTACCAATCACTATACAACCTTAAGGAAGACCCTACAATCCCACAACCGTCTCCAGAAACAATTCCATCCTTTTTGGTGATTATCAATCTTCCCCACCTCACCCTGGAACATTTAGAGTAACTTACTGCCCCCCTCTCCCTGACGAAACTAGAACAAGCAATTGAGGCATCCAAAGCCAATTCTGCCCCTGGCCAAGATGGCTTCACTAACACCTAATAATTTGCCAACATTCTAAATCCGTATCTATTTAAAACTTTCAATTTCTGGCAGTCCTCAGCCAATATTGCTCCAGTTAACCTGGAAGCCATTAAATCCACCTTGCCTAAATCTGGTAAACCCCCCAATACCCCAGGGAACTTTAGACCAATCTCCCTTTTGAACTGTGATTTGAAAATATACGCAAAAGTCCTATCCTCACGCATACATAAAATACTGTCTCTCTTAATTGCCCCCGACAAAATAGGTTTCGTCGCAGGGAGACAAGCGAAAGATGGAACAAGAAGAATGCTAGACCTGTTTGCGGTAATTGAGGAGGATCTCCAGTGTGTTCCTGTCACTGAACGCTGAAAAAGCATTTGACGGTACATTGGGGATACCTTGAGCAAGTCTTGACAAAATTTGGTTTTGCTGTTGACTCGCCCACCCAGGGCTATGGGACACCCGGTGCCGGGCCGGACTAGTCCGGTGGTAGTCAGTGGTGGCTGGGCCCGGCTCCGTGGCCCTGGTGGGTGTCAGTTGAATATGTGGCGGATGACTTTAAGTTTGTATTCGTGACGCCAGCTGTGGTCTGCAGCTATTAAGCCGCCGCTGCTGTGTGAGGCCACCGGGATGATGTTATAGCAGCAAAGGTGGTACTGCTCCCCACAGGTGGAGCAATGCCCGGGGCACAGTTGGTGCTTGTGGAAGTCTATGGTGCTGTGTGACTAACACGGTGCAGGGCCGACAAGCAATGAAAGAAACAGGCACAAACAGTAGTCTCTTTACCTTCTCCTCTTTTACTCGGCAGAAACTTAGTCCAGGGAGACCGTCACAGATGGTAAAGATGATCCGGCCGGCCTGGAAGTGCCTGGGGTGATCTTTGGCCAGTTGAGTATGAGGCCTACTCCTTAATCTTTCTCTGCTGTTTTAGAACACTGCACTTTAGGTTTGCAATTGCCCTCTTGCTGCTGGGACTTGTTGTTCGTCCCCTTTTCTGTGTGGTAGACTGCGCAGGCCCTCTCTGGTGCTTCTCTGCTGGAGCCCACACCAGGCCCTTGGGATGCAGTTGTACCTTCAGATTGCTTCTGGGACAGGGGGCTTGCAGCTCTCCTGCCCTCCGGATTCAGCTACCAGGGATGGATTTTATGCCCTGGCAACTACAGACTCCGATGTCTGAGTCTCTGCTGTGCCTCTCTGCTCCCCTTGCTTCACTGGGCCAAGCTATCCCAGCTCTAGGCCCCAGTTTCACAAGGCAGCACTACCCTGCGTCTGCACTCTTTCACTCCTGTCTCCAGACTAACCACTACTTCCTCCCTTCAGCCAGACTTAAGGAATCCTCCCTGAAGTTCCAGGTTCAGAGCTCCCTCTGCTGGCCGGAGGGAGAATTGTGTTGAGTGTTAACTTACTGGCCAATAGATCTCCCAATTACCTCCAGGCTCAGCATTAACCCTTTGGGAGGGCAATGCTGTTGTGGCGACCAGGTCCTGGGGCGCCACACTCCCCCTTAGTTAAATTCAGTACTCCCGGACTGTAGAAACAAACATGACATGTTAGAACATTTCATCCCATTATGGGAGGCGCAAATACTTTAACGTTACAAACTTAAACATTACTATAAGAGTCCAGTGTGGCTCCCTGCCGGGTGTCCATTACACTGCTCCATGGGGGACCCGCCGCGATCAAACCCCCAACGTAGGCTCTGGGCGTGCGTCAGAGCATTGATGACCCCACTCTATGCACGCCGGACGGGTTTTTCTTCAGGGGTGTCGAGCACACTGGTGCTAACTATGAACAATTTAGGTGTTGGCCACCCATAGTCCAGTGGCCCAATTGTCCATTTTCGCAATCAAAAAAAAAAAGAAAAACATTTTGTACACAACCTTACAGACATTTTGCATAACTATGTACATTCTAATAAATACTCCTTCTTTTTCCTTATACAGTTGACTCTCTATACCTTGGAGGGGGTTGTCCCCGAGTGCTGCGCTGGGACCTACGTAGCTCTGGTGTTTGCCCCTGACTACGTGGTGCGTCTTCTATCTCAGCACTACAGGTGGGCCTAACCCCAATAGGTAAGCGTGATGGTTGCCTTTGTGGGCTAAGAGTCGCCAAGGGTATGACAGGTTCACCACTGACAGGGGGTTGATCCTCCTGTTCCACTGCTGGCGTGTCATCTCGTGCTGGCGCGGACGGTTCTTTAGGTGGATCCGGAACCTTTTCTGTTTCTGGCTCGACCAACTGCGGAAACGTCAAAACTGGTACCACTATAGCATTGTTTATTCGGGTCCAAGTTTTGGGGAACTTTCCAAGGATGGTTTGAATCATCTCCCCTTCTTTCTCTTGACTTTGGGGACTTCCTTGTACTCCTTCCATTTCTCTTTGGATTCTGCATCGTTCAGGGCACGCTTTCAGGCGGTCTCGGGAAATTGCTTGATAGGTCTTGCCTTCATCCTTGCTTATGAGGCATACCTTACTATTGTCAAAGTTGGAGGGGATAATGGTGTAGGGCTCGTTTTCCCACTGATCATCCAATTTATGCGTCCTCCGCTTCTTCTTGAGGACTTGTTCTCCAGGTGCTAAGGGAGTTGCTGGGGCTGTTTGATTGTAATGCTGCTCTTGTCTCGTTCTTGCTTGAGACAGGCTCCTCTCTACGCACTCCTGGACCTTACGGTACCGCTGCTGCCGTTCTGTATCCCAATCCTCTATTTCTTGAACCGCCTCAGGCGACACAGTCCCCATCTCAAAGTCTACAGGCAACTTGCCAGGCCTGGCTCGCATCAGGTAAGCGGGGCTGCAGTTGGTCGAATTCACTGGGATATGGTTGTACAGGTCTACCAGATCTGGCAACTTTTCTGGCCATTGGTTCCTTTCCTCCAGCGGTAGGGTCTTCAGCATATCAATAACCACATGGTTCATTTTCTCGCACAGTCCATTGGTTTGGGGGTGGTACGGTGTGGTTCGGATTTTCTTACAACCGTACATGTTACAGAACTCTTGGAACACTTCAGCCTCGAATGCAGGACCCTGATCAGTCAGTACCCTTTCCGGATAGCCGTGAGGTCGACAAAAGGATGCCTGGAACGCTCTAGCTGCTGTCCTGGCTGTCTGGTCCTTCACAGGCACTACTACCAGGAAACGAGAGTAATGGTCCACAATGGTGAGGGCGTACACATAGCCTGACCGGCTTGGTGTTAGCTTCACGTGGTCCAGGGCCACCAACTCCAGGGGCTGCTTCGTGACAATTGGCTGTAGGGGAGACCTTTGGCTGGCATCATCCTTCCGCCTCAGGTTACACGGGCCACAGTCTCGGCACCACTTCTCGATCATCTTTCTCATGTGCACCCAATAGAACCGATCACGGAGTAGGGCCTCCAACTTCTTCCACCCGAAGTGTCCTGCGTTATCATGATACGCTGCTAGGACCATTGGAGCATCCCTCTGCGGAACCACTATCTGCCAGACAAGTTCATTTGTTCGCCAGTTGACATATCTCTTGCAGAGCTTGCCTTGGTAGGTGAACAGTCGTCCCCTCTCCTTCCACAGCTGCTGGGCTTCCTCTGGAGCGTCTGGGCCAAGATGGGTCTCAGCTTGCGCTAGCTTCTCTTTGACCAATCGCACGGCCGGGTCACCATTCTGTGTTTCTTCCCAATTATGGTGGAGTAATGGGTTGACCGAGACCTCGTGCTGGCTTGAGCGCTTCACTCCCACAGCATGCTCACACTGGGAAACACCTTGGTGATGGAAAGCCGGTAACTCTATCTCTTCGAGTTCATCCAGGTCTTCCCCAGACTCGGGTAAGTGAGGCATTCTGGACAGCGCATCAGCATTGTTATTCTTCTTGCCAGCCCGATACTTGATGGTAAAGTCAAAGTTAGACAGCCGGGCCATCCATCGCTGTTCCATCGCACCTAACTTGGCTGTTGCCAGGTGTGTCAACGGATTGTTGTCCGTGAAGATGGTGAACTTGGCCGATGCCAGATAGTGCTTGAAGCGTTCAGTCACTGCCCAAACAATAGCGAGGAACTCCAGCTTGAAGGAACTGTAGTTTTCTGGATTCCTTTCTGTGGGCCGAAGCTTCCTACTGGCGTACGCTATCACCCTCTCTCTGCCTCCCTGTACCTGGGACAGAACTGCTCCCAGTCCCACGTTGCTGGCGTCTGTATACAGTACAAACGGTTGGCTGTAGTCAGGGTAGGCCAGAATTTCTTCTCCCGTGAGAGCCCCTTTCAGCCGGACAAAGGATGTTTCCAGTTGGCTGCTCCATTCAAATGGAGGGCTCTGCTTCTTAGCCTGCTTTGGCTGGCCCACCAGGAGATCTTGAAGGGGCGCTGCTATCTTGGTGAAACCATCAATGAACCTTCGGTAGTAGCCCACCAGTCCAAGGAACTGCCGCACCTCCTTCACTGTGGTGGGTCTTGGCCAGTCCTTGATTACAGTGACTTTCTCCGGATCAGGTGCCACACCTTCTGCGCTGACCACATGACCCAGGTACTGTACCTTTGGCTTCAAGAGGTGACATTTGGACGGCTTGATCTTCAGGCCATATTTCGACAAGGACTCAAACACTTCTGCTAAGTGCTTCAGGTGGTCCTCATAAGTCTTGGAGTAGACTATGACGTCATCCAGGTACAACAGCACGGTTTCAAAGTTGTGGTGGCCCAAGCAGCACTCCATCAACCTTTGGAATGTCCCTGGGGCGTTGCAGAGCCCGAATGGCATACAATTGAACTCACAGAGGCCCATTGGTGTCGTGAATGCAGTCTTCTCCTTGTCCGCCTCTGCCACGGGAACCTGCCAATACCCACTGGTGAGATCCAAGGTGGAGAAATAGTTAGCTGACTTTAAGGCTGTTAGTGACTCCTCTATTCTGGGCAGTGGATAAGCATCTTTATGTGTAATGCGGTTAATTTGCCTGTAATCTACACACATTCTCATCGTACCATCTTTTTTCTTTACGAGCACTAGTGGAGCTGCCCAGGGGCTACAACTATCTCTGATAACCCCAGCCTCCTTCATTTCCCGTAACATTTCCTTGGCACACTGATACTGTGCGGGGGGTACAGGGCGGTATCTCTCTTTAATGGGATGATGATCACCCGTGGGGATTTGATGTTTAACCCCTTTCACCTGCCCAAAATCTAGGGGGTGTTTGCTGAAGACCCGCTCGTACTCCTGTACCACCCGGTAAACCCCATGCTTTTGGTGCGAGGGGGTGGAGTCGGTGCCTACATGTAATTTTTGGCACCAGTCTTCCGGCTGCCCCTTGGAGCCATTGTCTTCCGCCTGGTCGGACGGGATCAAGGGTTCCACTGCTTTAATGGTATTGTTGCTGACAGTGTACAGTTTTGCTACAGTGGCGTACCGGGGCAATTTGGCCTCCTCCTCCCCACAATTCAAGACACGGACGGGCACTCTCCCCTTGCGGACGTCCGCTACCCCTCTGGCTATCAGGACTCCAGGCCTACTGTCTGAATACACCGGTTCTACCAAGGCATGGTAATCCTGACCCTTGAGGCCTATTGCTGCCCGACACCATATCAACATTTCACTTCTTGGGGGTATTACAATGGGGAGGGGGTCACTTACCCTCACACTGCCAATTTCTCCTCCGGCCAGCTCTACCTGCTGCCTCCTCATCAGGGCTCTGATCTCCCTCTGTAGGGCACGCTGCTGCCCGGAGCTGGCAGTTTCAGACGCCTGTTGCAACAAAATTATCACTTCGGCAATACAATTTTCTATCACATTTGTACCAATGGTTAGCAATGGGTCAGATTCTTTGCGATCAATATCTACAATTATCATCCCCTGACATGGCAATTCCACCCGCCCCACTTTAATGGTTACTTCTTTGTACCCAATTTGAGGTAAGGGCTGACCATTACTGGCCACAATTGTTAAATCATCATCTGGGCCATGGTCAATGTCTGAATCCGCCCAATATCTTTTGTACAGTTTGTGGGGGATGGTTGTTACCTGGGACCCCGTATCCAGGAGGGCATTCAAAGGGATCCCATCCAGCACAATGGGAAGGACCGGTCGTCCTCCCACATACTTGCTGCGGCTGGGGTTTGAGCCGGGCTTCCTTACACCTGGGGGTTGGCTCCTGGCCCCAGGCTCAGCCCATTTAAAGGACAGCGTCGTGCAATGTGGCCCGCCTGGTTGCAGTGGCGGCAGATCGGTTGTCCTGTTGAATCATACCGGTCTGTGTCTCTGCCTCGGGTCGGCGGAATCCTCCTCTGTCGCATCCATGGGACGTCATCTGGGCTGGAGGCCAACTCGATTTTTGCAGGCGAGGGGGTCATTTGTAGAGACTGCACGGTCTTGGCAAGGGCAGCCACAGTCTTGGTCAGCTCCTGGACCTGCTGTCTGAGCTCTGCAGTGGGATCCTTATCCAGGGACTGCGCCTCAGCCCCTGCAGTGGCTCGTGTTGCAGGCACCACCCCGGGGTACGTGATAGCAAGAGGCCGGAGGGGTACTGGGTCATTCGGTGTAGATACTCTCAGTACCCTGATGGCCTGGTCCTTAAACTTGGCAAAGTCCAGAGCAGGGTTCTGCAGGACCATGATACGCAGCTGGGTCCTGTGGGCATCTGACAGGAGCCCCTCTATGAACTGCTCAGTTAGGAGTTTGTCTTCTTCACGTACACTCTCTGGATCCACCTGTTTAACTGCTTTCAGGGCCTCCTGCAAGTTTAAGGCATAGTCCCTTATGCTGTCTGTGGCCCGCTGCTTGCACCCAAAGAATCTCATCTTTATCTCTGCTGCGGTGCGGGTGTCAAACGTACTCTTTAGCTTGGCCAGTATCTGGGCTGCTGTCCCTTTATCTGTATCAGGCCAGGACTTCGCTTCACGCTGGGCTGCGCCGGCTAGCTGTCCCATTACTATGCCCACCTTCTGGCTCTCAGTCAGCGGATACACCCGGAATAAGCTGTGCAGGCTTTCTCTGAAGTCACTCAAGGTATGGGACTCCCCGGAGTACTGCGGCAGCCATTCTGCTCCCGGTATGTACGGCATGGTGATCGGCATTACCGGCGCTACAGTGGGGGCCGGGGCGACGGCGACTGGGACTGCTTCGGCCGGTGCTGCGGCGCCTTGGGCGATGGCAGCTACCTGCTCTCCCTCTGAGTCGGACATCTTCCTCCCCCTTAGTGAACCTTACCAGGCTCCGTTCACTTTTCAAATTTCCTTCTGGGTCGCGCGGGGTTAACAGCGCTCTGCTCTGATGGCGCGCTCCCTTCGCGCTCTTTTTCAGGCACGCCCCCCTTCTTCCTGCGCTCGGCGAGGCTAATGGCGGCGGCGGTTTACAGACAGTACACAGTCTTTTAAGCACAATTCCTGCAGGCGCACAGTACCCGGTGTGACCGGGCACGAAATCCTGTTCGTGACGCCAAAAGTTGACTCGCCCACCCAGGGCTATGGGACACCCGGTGCCGGGCCGGACTAGTCCGGTGGTAGTCAGTGGTGGCTGGGCCCGGCTCCGTGGCCCTGGTGGGTGTCAGTTGAATATGTGGCGGATGACTTTAAGTTTGTATTCGTGACGCCAGCTGTGGTCTGCAGCTATTAAGCCGCCGCTGCTGTGTGAGGCCACCGGGATGATGTTATAGCAGCAAAGGTGGTACTGCTCCCCACAGGTGGAGCAATGCCCGGGGCACAGTTGGTGCTTGTGGAAGTCTATGGTGCTGTGTGACTAACACGGTGCAGGGCCGACAAGCAATGAAAGAAACAGGCACAAACAGTAGTCTCTTTACCTTCTCCTCTTTTACTCGGCAGAAACTTAGTCCAGGGAGACCGTCACAGATGGTAAAGATGATCCGGCCGGCCTGGAAGTGCCTGGGGTGATCTTTGGCCAGTTGAGTATGAGGCCTACTCCTTAATCTTTCTCTGCTGTTTTAGAACACTGCACTTTAGGTTTGCAATTGCCCTCTTGCTGCTGGGACTTGTTGTTCGTCCCCTTTTCTGTGTGGTAGACTGCGCAGGCCCTCTCTGGTGCTTCTCTGCTGGAGCCCACACCAGGCCCTTGGGATGCAGTTGTACCTTCAGATTGCTTCTGGGACAGGGGGCTTGCAGCTCTCCTGCCCTCCGGATTCAGCTACCAGGGATGGATTTTATGCCCTGGCAACTACAGACTCCGATGTCTGAGTCTCTGCTGTGCCTCTCTGCTCCCCTTGCTTCACTGGGCCAAGCTATCCCAGCTCTAGGCCCCAGTTTCACAAGGCAGCACTACCCTGCGTCTGCACTCTTTCACTCCTGTCTCCAGACTAACCACTACTTCCTCCCTTCAGCCAGACTTAAGGAATCCTCCCTGAAGTTCCAGGTTCAGAGCTCCCTCTGCTGGCCGGAGGGAGAATTGTGTTGAGTGTTAACTTACTGGCCAATAGATCTCCCAATTACCTCCAGGCTCAGCATTAACCCTTTGGGAGGGCAATGCTGTTGTGGCGACCAGGTCCTGGGGCGCCACACTGGACCTATCAAAACAGCCATATTGGCACTATACTTGAGCCCTAATGCTAAAGTCTTGACCTCCAGATTCATTTCACTGAACTTTTCTATAACTAATGATACACGCCAGGGGTGTTCCTTTTCCCCTATAATCTATGCACTGGTGGTGGAACCCCTGGAACAGGCGGTCCGAATGTGTCTGAGCATCTCTGGAGTGAAAGTAGGAACTGTGGATTACGTTATTATTTTATATGCTGATGACATTATTCTATCTTGTACCAATGTGGCTACGTCACTGGATAATGTAATGTTAATCCTTTCTTCCTTCACCTCGGTCTCCTGCTATAAACCTCTAAATCACTAATCTTTCCCTTCTTTATCCCCAGCTGAACCAAGATGGAACTTTCCCGTACCTACCCCTTCAAATGTGAGAAAGACGGAATTCCCTACTTGGGTATTTTCCTGTCAACCTCCAAATCAATAGTCCATAATAATGTGACAGACCTGTATAAATCCCTAGTCTCTGAACTATCTCGACTCACTCTACTCCCTCTTTCATGGCTAGCCAGAACGCAAAGGCTCAAAATGGTTTGCCTTCCTAAAATCCTTTACTATTTGAGATGCCTACCACTGTGAATCCCCAAACACTACCAAGTGTAAATTCAGGCATTAATGAGCAAATTTATTTGGGCAAAAAGGCGACCCAGAGCTTCCATCCATTTATTCCACTACCCCTTCAATGTTGGAGGGATGGGAGTCCTCAACATTGTAGCGTATCATAAAGCTGCCATACTAGAGGCTTCCCGAGATTGGTGGAAAAACAACTTAGACCTCAGATGGATGTAAATTGAGACTTCATTTGCCTCTTGTGTCGCCCCCCAAAAATTAATTGAATCCTTAATTTTAGACCCCACCACGCCCCTGTTACCTCTTCCCACTTTAGCTGCTATTAACCTCTTCACGAAACATGACGTACAGTGTACGTCATGGATCGTGTCAGCTTAATCTCTGCCAGCTGCAGCAGACCAGCCGGCAGAGATCCTTGCACATGTCAGCTAATTTGAACAGCTGACATGTGCGGCTATGAGGCACCAGTGGGTCTGGGACCCACTTGCTCCTTTTAACCCCTTGCATCTCGCTGTCAAAATGTGACAGTGAGATGAAACAGAGCGTCACGGTAAGCATTCACTTACCTGGCGCCATCGGAAGTTTTTTTAGCTTTCATGGGTCAATTTCTCTTACAGCCGGCAGAGGGCTGTGTGTGAGAGGAAAGCTGCTTTTCTGCAGGTCAGAGCAATAAGCGATCAGACTGCTGATCCATATAGCTAGTAAAATAAAAAAAAAGTAAAAAAAAATAAAAAAAACCTAAAAGTTCAAATCACCCCCATTCTCCCCATTGAAAATTAAAGGGTTAAAAAATAAAAAATATACACACATTTGTTATAAATCAATTAATATAATCGGTAAATGGTGTAACAGCAAAAAAATCCAAACGCTAAAATTACGTTTTTTGGTCGCCACATATTTTGCGCAAGATGCGATAACAGGCAATCAAAATGTGACATCTATGCAAAAATGGTACTGACAGGCTAGGCACGCACTTTGCGTTTTTACCTGCGTTTCCACTGCTTTTTAGGTTCGTTTTGAGAAGCACCTTTTTCATGCCAAAAGGCATGCGTTTTGATTTCACAGCAAAGTCTATGGAAAATGGGGATTTCTAGACCGCACTTTGCGTTTTTAAACGCTGCGTTTAATTTGCATGCATTCAAAGAAGGAGTATGTCAGTTGTTTTTGCCATTTTAGGTGCGTTTTGCTAACATTTGAAGTCAATGAGAAATGTCAAAAACCAAGAATCCTGCAAATTCCTGCGTTTTACCTGCTTTTTCAGTGCAGAAAACATGCGTTTTGGACTTAAAAAACGCATGCTTTTTGGACATCAAAATAATGATATCATATGTCCATTTACACACACACATAGTCCGACAAATAAAAATAAATTCAATAAATTATTACTATTTATCTATAAAATATCAGATTACCGCTATAAAATCATTAATTTAATCAATTTTCATGTTTTTTCCTATTAATATAGATTTGATCCTTTTTTTCCAATTTTTTCAATAAGTTTGAATATTTAAACTTTATTTAGCAGTGTCTTGATGTACAAAACGCATCTATCAAAACGCAGGTGGAAACACATGTAAAAAGCACTGAAAACGCATTCAAAACGCGGTAAAAACGCATGCGTTTTCAGCGCTAAAATAATGAAAAAGGCAACTTTGGTCAAATCAATTAGGGGAAAAATGTGCTTCTTGAACTGCAAGTAGGTGAACGCAAAGTACGTGCCTAGCCTTAAAAATGTCAGCTCGAGATGGAAAAAATAAGCCATCACTGAGCCATAAATCCCAAATCATAAGAACGCTACGAAGCGCAGAAAATGGCAAAAAAAGTGCGTCTTTTTTTGGACAAACTTGTGGATTTTTTTTTAACCATTTAGATAAAAGTAAACCTATGCATGCTTGGTGTCTTCAAACTCGTACCGACCTGAGGCATCACACTGACACATCAGTTTTACCAAATATTGAACACGGTAAATAAATATTCCCAAAACAATCGGGCAGTCGCACTTTTTTTTCAATTTTTTTTGCACTTGGAATTTTTTTGCCGTTTTCCAGTACACCATATGGTAAAACTAATGGTTTCATTCAAAAGTACTCGTCCTGCAAAAAATAAGCCCTTAAATGGCAAAATTGAAGGAAAAATAAAAAGGTTGCAGCTCTCGGAAGAAGGGGAGAAAAAAAATGGAAAAACGGAAAATGGCCCAGGGGTGAAGGGGTTAAAGAGTTTTGGCTGACATGGGGTGTGCAGTCTCCAAGGCCCTCCTCTCCAACTTACCTCTTAGATCTATTGAACCACATATCCCTGACCTAAACTTAGGTTCTTGTGAAAACAAAGGACCAATTAGAATAGCAGATCTTTATAAAAAAGGATCACTTCTCTCCTTTTCAGACTTGTGTGGGAAATTCAACCTTCCTCACCATACCTTTTTTCAGTTCCTCCAAATCCGGCACTTCCCAAATTGTTGTCAAATCTCCCTCCATCCACTCCAAACCCCCCCGTACCCTCTCAGTAACTATTTCCAGAACCAAAACAATAAAACTAAAGGCCTCTCCTTTATATACAATCTATTGAATGGCCCTCAAGTGAGAAGCAACTCCTATATATGACCAGATTGGATAAAGAGTTATCATGCTGCCTCCCTCCCACCTTTTGGCACTCTGCGACTAGGTGGATTCACAGATTCTCCTCCTGCCTGAACCACAAAGAACAAATTATAAAAGTTCACCTGTGCTGGTACATGTTCCCAACGAAACTTGCTGCTTTCATACCTAACTATTAACTAATAAATAATCTGTCCCTGTCTCCTTAAAAAGTGTCATTCCCCATATACTAATAGCGGGGAGACAGTGCATTGCATCAAAGTGGAAATCGGTACAATCCCCAACCAAAACAGAGTTAATAGATAAGCTAACTGTTACGTCCCCACCGGAGTCCGCTCCAGTGACTTCTGCTTCGGTCACCAGGCAACGCCGTGTTCCTGCGTGGATAGTACTGGTGATGGGAGAGGAGTCGATGGCAGCGGCGCTGGTGGGCACAAGCTCTGCTCATCCACTGGGATGGGTTTCCTTGGGATCTGCAGTACCACTGGCTGACTGTAGGTGGCATGTGTCTTCCAGCTGAAGTTACCATCATTCAGCTACAACCAATGGGAAGACACCATACCCTTCTTACTTCCCCTTCTGTCTTCTGACCACTGCCACTGTTTTCCTGGTTCCTGTCCCACCCTTTTCTGGTTAGTGATTCTGGTGTTCTGACTTCTGCTTGTTTCCTGACTACCTTCCTGCCTGCTGTTTATGTACCTCGCTGCCCGATCCAGATTTGACCTCTGCTTTGTTTTCTGATTACATCCTTGCCTGCGTGATTCTATCCCTGTTTTGCATTTCCCGGTTCGACCCTGCCTAGCTACTACTCTCATCGGACTGCAGCCTACCACTGGTAGTGATCTCTAGGGCCCTGTGTAATTCCAAATCTTTCTATAGGGGTTAAAGGGTTTCATGTTCTCAGGGTCCTGCTTTGTGAGCGGCTTTCCTCTAGCCTGTCCATTACAGCCAGTCAGAGTCTGTGGATCCAGGCAGGTGTTACACTAACTCACACTTCTTTTAGGAAACTGCTCTGGCCTTGGGCTTGTTGAAGAAAGTTGTGGTCCAGAAACAATGGGAATGTTGGTCTTCCTCCCAGTTTGGTTCCACCACTGTGCTCCCCAAATTCCCGTATTTCCCACGCACCTACAGGGCTGCTACTCCGAACCCCTCATACATGCTCAGGTTTCAGTTTAAGTTTTTTACGATCAGATGTGGCAGTCCCATGGCTGACCTAAGGATATCTCAAGGCTGAAAATCCTGTTGGTTTGTTCCCTTTAAGAGACAATTCTATTCTATTTGAGATGATCACTTTAACAAACACACAGTCTTGTACCTTAACAATCATGTATGAAATACTTGTATTGAATTAAATATCTTTTGGGACAACACATTCTTTGAAACTCCTGCCCTTTGCCATTTTTGCCTATTTTTTTTTACAGGCAGATTTTTTTGGCCACATGTGCCGCTATGGTATGTGTGCCTTAAAAATATTAAGATGAAGGTTTCATGCAAGTTACCATTTTAACATTCGCAAGTTGTAAGGAGCCAGTGTGACGCCCTGACTGGGCAAGGTAGTCACAGATAGGGCCCCGCATTACACCAGTCCCCTAACAAGGTGACAGCTGCCAAACACTAAAACCCTAGTCACCCCCTTCAGTGCTTGATGGACACACCAGGGGGCGGAGCCAGGCAGTTGGACATGCCCACCGATGAGTTCGGATGGCCTGGGGCGGGAAAAATAGTCAGATTATTCTTGGAGGTGAAGTAGAGTGGAAGCAGGCCTGTGTGTCAGGTCTGCAACAAACTGACAGGTGCCAGGGTTGGAGCCCGGGCACCTTTGGCTAGGAGGCATGCGGAGGCCTCTGCCTGCAGGAGCCCGGAAGACGGCTCGGTGGAACTGTGGTAGACTGGGACAGGGTAGTGGCCCGCCGGTACTGTCCCGGGGAACCGACTCAGAAACCGGAGCACAAAGGGGGGTACTCAGACCCTGAAGCTAGGTCCAGAAGCTACTGGGGGATAGCTAATTAACGGATTGCGGCCAGGACTATAGGTTCTGTCCCACCCAAAGTCCCGACTTAAGACAACAGCCCAACGAGAGGGATAGAAAGCCACCGCCACGGCAGAGATATCTCATGATCCAGTGTCTGCGATCAAAGGGCTCCTTAGGTGACCACAAGCTGGGGAGCAGAATCCTGACACTGCAGGCGCAGGTAGTCCACCATCACACAAATGGTGCAGGAGAAAGGCAGAGACCTCCAACTGGGTGGGGGACCAGACTGCAGCCGGCTGCGGGCACCGACCACCATCACCTTGGTTTACCAGAGACTTGTGTGTGTTACTAATTGTGAGTACATCAGTGCCCTCCGGCCGCCCATCTCCCTGCACCGCCCAACTACTCCCCCAATGGGTCCCGGGGCCACCATCCCTACCCACGGAGGGGTTAACAACTTGCTGCGCAACATCTCCCCCGGGTGCCCCATAACTGCAGCGGTGGTGTCCACCTTCCCCACAACCCGTGGGTGGCATCACAAACTTAAACACGGCTCCGGCTGTACACCTACGTCCCCAGACCGCCAACCCCTTTTAGAACGGAGTGACCGTGGGACCCCCAAGTCCGGAAACCCTCGAGCCACCCACTGAAGGTCCGGATCCAAGCGGCTCGGCTGCTGCCGAGCATGGGGCGGCACACCATAACATGCTCCCAAAGAGATAAATGGGTCTAACTGTGCATCTACATAGGTCTCTTGAGAAACAGAGACATACGGAGGTGTGTGAGGCTTAAGGCTGCTTTACACGAGTCGATCCATCGCGCGATTTTTTTTGCAAAGTCTTTTTTTTTTTTTGTTTGTATCGCTGATAGGTAGTTGTCCATGTGTCACACGTTGAGTGTTGTCAAACGACCACAAAACGCTCATCGATATATTGATTGGCCATGGCGTATGTAACCCCCTTCTCATGTACAGCACCATGGAATTAATGGTGCTCTATAAATAAATAATAATAATAATAATAAAAATGGCGGACGTCCAAAAGGCTTCACACATGTTTTCCTTTGGTCAATCTGTCTTTTGTATGGGCGTAATTAGGCAAACTATACAGCCCTCCGTGACGTTGTCTGGATTGTTGCACGCCCTGAATTATTCTGACCTGCTCAATCCAGTTCTGCTAATGTGGTTGATTGGTTAGATCCCATATATATAGTTTCTCTTCTGCATCTGTCTTTGTTGCCTCGTGTGTCCTTAGCATCATTCTTGTTTGTTGTTTGTGGTCTGGTTAATGTCGATTTTGATCCAAAAAGGAAAGATTGGCATATAACAACTTACCACAAAAAAGGGATAACAAGGAGTGAGGGCGGAAAATCCAGCGAACAAACAAACGTAAGAAAAATTAGGAGTAACGCACTATAAAACACTGTGCATGACGCCAAGGCTGATTGTTCACACATCATGACTACAGCTCCGTATTTTATAACAGTAATAACCAATCAAAACGCATCTGCTACAACCAATCCGATTAGATTAGGCGTGATTATTTAAAACCACAAATACGCCCTGAACGTTTAATGACGTCACAAACAACTACGAGGATGGCCGATTACACGGTGTCACACTTTGCAATGTGTCGTTCATTAAGACTAAACTGACCGATTTTATGGAATTAAACGATGAGTACACGATGGCTGAATTTCTAACGATTAGGCATCGGTTGGACTCGCAAGGAGCTGTCACATGAGGAGATGTCGTTACGAATGACGGAAGTGCGTCACAAAATCCGTGACCCCAACGATGCATCGTACAATAGATCGACTCGTGTAAAGCAGCCTTTAGGATTATGTATCACAAGTCATCTTGGGTCAGAGGAAATTTCTGGATGCATATATAATCTAACTATCTATTTTACCTCTCTTGTAATGTCATAAGAAACAATTTTGTGGCCCATAAAACCAGGACAAATCTAAGCTATATCTGTGACTTACTAAATCATTATTTTTTGCCTTGTTACACCTGATATTGGCATAAAATAATACATCTACATTTATGTCATATCTACAGGATATACTAAAAATGTAAAGATGTTGGACTCACCAATATGACATGCATCTATCATAAAAATGCTTGCCATTGTCAATGGAGAGCCGATTCGAATTCTCAATAATTTGTTTGGTAATTCTGACCAGCAATCCACTGACAAAGGGTGCCGCAGGGGCCCATTATTGAAATAGATGCGGTTCCTATGGTGTGTAACATGGTGTGAGGCAATAGCCATGGGCAAGGTACTCATTCCCTTCGCCCCGCTATGCTGCATGAAATTATGGGTCCTGGGTGTGTACAAATGTGCTGGGCAAATTTGCTGTCACTCCCATCCGGCTTACAGCTGCATATTGGGACAAGTTGGGACCCTTTGTTTTCTAGAGGAGTAAGCCAAATGATGTTAATAAAAAAAATCTCTTGTTTTCTGGTCATTCAAACTATGTATAAAAGGTAGCAGGTAGAACATTTGCAATCTTCATCTGCCAAATATGTCAGAGGCACATATATCATAATAATAATAGTAATAATAATCATTTATATTTCTATAGCGCCAACATATTCGCAGGGTTTTACAATTCAGAGGGGGCATTTACAGACAATATGAGACAATACAAAATAACAAAATTAAGATACCAGGAGGAGTGAGGGCCCTGCTCGTAAGCTTACAGTCTATGAGGAAATAGGGGAGGCACAAAAGGTGAATGGGGGGGGAAGCGTGTTATATATGGTCCAGCCATCGAATATCATGGTTATGGCGGTCTGAACATCACTTGGTAATAATGTTACACTGGTAGAGCAGGATTTACTGAGAACCTCCATCTTTCTGGTACAGGGTCACACGGGTCAATACGTTTCATTGTGACTACTATTCCTAAACTACTTGCAGTGTGTCTGTATAAGGGCCGATTATAGAGCTGTATCCCTATCTGACATATCCACAGCCGTGTCGACCCCTTTTCCCTACTGGGTCCCCCAAAACTGGCTAACATCATATCTTGGCCTCAGCGGTTACTTGTACGTATTTTGCCTGTGCCTGCTGAGGCCAGAGATTGGGAGCTGTAGACAGTTGAGTTGACAGATGGATGGGAGCAGGGTTCCTTTAGTACTAATTTTAAAAAATTGTAAAAAAAACCCTTTAATACAATGCTTACTTCTAATTACAGATAGGTTATTTACTTAATAAACCTGCAACTGGTTTAACCATTATTTCACTTTTATTAAGTAAATAACCTATCTGTAATTAGAAGTAATCATTTTCTGCCTATACAGTTCTATAGTGTCCATGAACTTATAGGAGTTGTTTGGGAAGAAGATATTGATAAAAAGGTCCTTAGGATAGGTCATCAATATCAGATTGGTAAAGATTTGACATCACCGATCAGCTGTTAGGTCATTTGGCCTCCATAAGTGCACTGTATATGGAAGAGCAAGGAATAACACAATTATGTACAATGTGTAGTGACTGTTCTGGAACAATGCTGCACAGTTCCTGTTCCCTTCAATAGGAGGAGAGCTTAAATGTGACGCCCCTGAACTAGTCAGGGTGTCACAGGGTACTGCACTCTTTATCTTTTGGTGCAGGACTCAACCCTCCTGGTTCTGGGATCCTAACTTTTGGTATTGCTCCATCAACATGCAAATCCTAGTCACACCTCACACCACACCCTGTCAGGCACACCAGTGGGTGGTCTAGCTGGAATAGGGCCACCCGCCTAGGGGTCAGGCAGACTAGTGGGAGGGGCAGAGTCAGTGCAGTGGTAGCTCCCAAAGAGTGAGGAGATGGGAGTTGTAGCTCCCTGGGAGACATTGGCTAGGTCACAGACGGTGGTCTGGGACCGAAGGAGTCGGAGACCCGGTCGCAGGGTATTGGAGAAAGGTGCCAGGCTTATTTTAGGGGGAACGGTCGGCTCCGGAGTAACTAGTAACCGAATCATTACCGAGCACGGCAGGGTACTGGACCCTAGATCAGGGAGTAGCTTCATGCAACCTGATAATTAACCTGTGGAAGATAGTATCTTTATGAACTTTCCCCAAGAGCTCAGAAATCGAAGGCATCAACACAACTAGAGGGATAGGGCTTTCCAGCTTATGTGGCCCACTGAAATCCCAAGTGTCAGCCATCGAGAGCACAGCTTCACTACTTAACAGTGGGGAGCGGGTTCCCGACAGCTTCAAGCATTCAAGCTAAAATACAGTGCATCGAGGCAAGGTACAGATCATCAGCAATACCAAAGGGAGTGGACTCCCGGACGAGCTCCCCTGAAGCAGCAGCGGCATCCAGAGACTTGGTTTACCCTTTGTGTTAGAGTCTGCTTTGCAGTCGCATCACTACCAGCACTGCCTGAGTGAGTACGCTGTCCTCCCCCTGCTTCCAATCTGCACCACGTTCCCCTACACCTCCACCATCCAGAGTCCCGGAGCCTCCCCTACCCGTGGAGGGAAGGTCATCAGGCTGCCCCACTCCATCTTCCCCAGGTACTCCCATCGGCAGCAGCGGTACTCCCCTTACCGCGAACCACTGGTGGCGTCACAAACTCTTATCCCCTGTAAATACCCTGTTTTCATTTGAAGTGGCCGCGAGCTCCCGGGTCCGGAGACCCTCGAGCCACAGCAGACCCCGGATCTGAGCAGTTCGACCGCTCTAGGGGCGGCACATAAGCCCCTGAGAATGGTTAATAGACATGTACAGACCTGTGATGTTCGGAATTCATGCACTGTGTACCTCTAACATTTGAAGGACCTGATAAGTCATGGACAATCCCTTTAATTTATCATTATGAATATCTTGCTCCTTGGTATATCCAACGTTTTTTTAATTTAAAAGTGAAGTGTTGATTTCAAAATTCTATTCTGATTAATTTCTATTACTTCTTTATAAAGGATGGAACTCTGTTTTCTGATTCGAAATCACCATTAACTGTATCATATTACAATGATATATTCTTGCTAGCTGCGGTCCCTACATGTGGCAATTTAAGAATAGATCCTCATGCAGCAGATTTTTTCCGCTGCAAATTTGCTGTCAATTTTACTACTGCTACATTAAAAGGGCTGAAATCTGCTGTGAAATCCACCCCAGAAATGGACAAGGTGTTGATTTAAAAATTTGCATGGCTGTTCACATTCCATACAGACATATTATGTAGTATGTGGTTGAAAATTGTAAAATCTCATCTACTTTCATGCTGCTCTAGATTTTACCTGCACAAACCCATAGGTAGAATATGTAACCGTTCTATCGTGCGTGCATTTACCGTAAAAGCAATGTGCTATCAGAAAATGACCTATTGTTTAAGGCCTCCTTTATATGTCGTGTTCCAGCATGTGTTTTTTTCATGGATAGAACACATACCCATTATAACCTATGGTGTGGCTCACATTTTCATATTTTCACTCGGATCATATGTCTGTGTGAACCACAAGGAGACATGTCCGAATGACAAGGGCCCATACAAGACTATGGATCCTTGTAAACACGTACAGCACACGGAAATTCATTCATGTGCCGTCCATATGCTGCACTGTTTTTATGAAAGTATGGGATAAGCTTTGTAACACCTTTTTATATGGTTGACACATTAATGGCACACTGATTGAAAACACTGATGACACCGGGACTGGTTTTTCCACATACGTATCTTATATGCACTTATGAACAGGGCCTACATCAGGTTTTTGTGTTAAATAGATTTTAAAAAAAAAAATTGTGGTAATAAATAATAATAATAATAATAAGACATCTTTATTTCTATAGCGTCAACATATTCCGCAGCGCTTTACAATTCAGGAGGTTCATATACAAACAAGTAACAGTTATAGAAAATACAATAATTAGAGCAAAAAAGACAACCCTGCTCGTGAGAGCTTACAATCTACAATGAGGTGGGTGGTACAAGTGCTTATTTACAATGACAATCCATCCATCTCAAGGAAATGGGGGATAGATAAAGGCTGCCTTCACAAATCAGCCAATCTTTGAGATGCTTTTGGGTGCGGTGGAGTTTGATGGAGAGATATGTTGTGAAAAGTCAAGGAGGTACTCTGAATTTAACTTGATTAGGCAGTGTGATAGGCCACCCCAAAAAGATGTGTTTTTAGGAAGCGTCTAAAGCTGAGTAAGTTGTGTTCATCCTAGCTTCTTGAGGTAGAGCGTTCCAGAGGATTGGTGCAGCTCGGGAGAAGTCTTGGATCCAGGAGTGGGAGGTTTGGATTAATGTGGACGTTAGGCTGGAATCACACTTGTGAGTGTAAAATCGGTCCGATTCTCATGCCAGAAAGTCGGACGATTTCTGTTCACTTTTCATCAGTGTGCTGTCAGTATGCTGTCAGTGTGCAATCAGTTTTTACCCTCAGCAGCTGCTATTCATGTACTGTTATGTACAGGAGCATTTACATTGTTCTCTGCTACATGCGTGAAATGTATTGAGAAAAACCCATGTCACTAGGATGGTGTATGTGCCGTCCGTGTGACATCTGGTTTTTTTTCACGCACTCACAGACTTGCATTGAAGAGACTCGTGTGAGAAACTCACCAAAACGCAGCATGCTGCGATTTTTTTCTCAGTCCGATTTGGACTGAGAAAAAATAGCAGATTGGAGCTGCCTCATTGATTAAAATGGGTCCGAGTGCAATGCGAGATTTCCTCGCATTGCACTCGTGCGAGTTAATCGCAAGTGTGAAGCCGGCCTTAGTTGAATGTCTTTTGCAGATCGTAGAGAATGGGTAGGGTGATAGACAGAGAGGAGGGTGGAGATGTAGGGGGGTGATGTACTGTGGAGAGCTTTGTGGGTTAGGACAAGCAATTTGAATTGGATCCTGTGATATATGGGCAGCCAGTGCAATGACTGGCACAGAGCGGAAACATCCGAGTAATGTTTAGCCAGATAGGTGACCATGGCTGCAGCATTAAGGATGGACTGTAGAGGAGAGAGTTTAGTTAGTGGGAGACCAATTAATAGAGAGTTATAATTGTCAAGATGGAAGTGGATCAGTGCCATGGTGAGGGTTTTTGTGGTTTCCATGGTGAGAAAGGGGTGGATTCTAGAGATGCTCTTGAGGTGCAAGCGACAAGAGCGGGCAAAAGATTGAAGATAAGAGGTGAATGAAAGATCAGTGTCAAATAGGGATGGGTGAACTCAAACTGTAAAATTCCGGGTCCATATCGGACACCTAGTGTCTGTGCAGGGACTTCTCAGGGAAGTCTGTTACTGTTCGAGTTCGACAAAAAATGACAAAATGGGGTTTAAAGCAGGACAATTATACTTACCAACTCTCCGTGTGGCGATCACACTGCTTCTGGGTCCGCTCATTAAACCTTGTTAATATTTACTGCTTCCCCACCCACCCTCTTTGACAGCAAATGTGATTGGTTGCAGACAGACTGCTGGTGTGCCAGCATCTGTGATTGGTGCTGTCTGGGTCTGTATTTAATTTCTATTCCCTCTGAGCAAAATATAGTTTTACTGGGTGATTTTTTTTATAATATTTTTATTTTTCCTTGTCCAAATATAATAGTGTAAAAAGCTTTTTTTCCCATGATTCAGTGACCATATATTTTTCTACAAGTGCTATACATAGCTCATCATTCTCTGCCCAAAGTTGGATCAAAATCTACTTTACCTATCACAGTATACACTTAGAGAGAAGCTATCATCAGAAATGTACATGATTTTTTGGCATCTTTCTTCCTTTTCTTCAGTATTGTTTCCGACCCTGAACAGGGCGGCTCTGGGCATAGGCTGTGATTATGTCGCGGGCGGAGGAGTGGACGCTGCGCTCTCCCACTGCTCGGGTCCGGCTGCCGCGGCTGCTGCGGCCTGCTGCTGCTCGGTGGCTCGAGCGATGGGCCGGATCCCGGGGACTCGAGCGGCGCTCCTCGCCCGTGAGTGAAAGGGGATTGGGTTTTGGGATAGTTTATTGTCCGTGACGCCACCCACGGCTGTGGTGATTGAGTGGACACCACCGCTGCTCTGTTTGGGGAGCCCGGGAGTGATGGTACCAGTTGTTGATTTGCCCCTCCGTGGGTAGGGGTCTTGGTGCTCCCGGGGCCCGGGGATGGGATTGGGATGGTGGACAGGCAGGGATGGGGCCTGTGGAGGTGCAGGGGCGCAGGGACAGCGCTGTGCCGCACGGCACGGAGGTACTCACTCAGCCAGTAAATACGACACAGTTCTCGGTAAACAAACGGCTGGTTGGACGGGTCCCTCGGACGGTTCACGGTGCTGATGTTCCCTGCAGTTAGCGGTGACGGTCTCTTCCCTGCATCTATATAAAGCCTCTTGGTAGCGATGGGTCCCCACCAGTTACCCACTCCTCGGCTTCAAGCTGGGCCGAAGGAGCCCTAGAGCGGTGTCTCCCTTTCACGGTCGGGCTGTTGCCTTCAATCGGGACTTGGTTGTTAGGAGACAGAGGTCCCCTTCACTGACGGATTTGGCAAATTATGGCGACTCCTAGCCTTGCCGGGATCCGAAAGGCCCCTGCCCTGGTGCTGACTGATCTTCGTATACTGCTCCAGTACCGCCGGGTCACCACCCGTCCGCGGTCCTTCCAGCAACCTCCAAACAGTCCCCCTGCAGACTATCACCGCCGTCTGCTGACCTTGCTGTCACTGTCCGGGGCACACACTCGGACCAACTTCAGGCTTTACAAACTGTTTCTTTTCACTTTACTTCAGCTTCCCTCCTAAGCTCCTCTACCACTTCACTTCCTTCTCTTGACTCTTTACTCCTTCACTTCCCTAACTGATCTGCCTGGTTTTCCCGCCTCCAGGGCTGTGAACTCCTCGGTGGGTGGAGCCAACCACCTGGCCCACCCCCTGGTGTGGACATCAGCCCCTGGAGGAAGGCAACAAGGATTTTGGGTTAGCTTGGTGTTCCTGCAGGGAATGTGGGGTGCGTGTGATGTTGTGACCTGTGACCCCTGGCTTGCCCAGGGCGTCACAATTATAACTAGGGATGTTCGAATACCTCAAATACTCGGCTTTGCGAATATTTTTCGAATGGGTCGCCGCTATGCGAATATTCGATGCGCAATGTAAGTCTATGGGAAGCCCGAATAGTTCCGAATAGTTGTTATTCGGGGTTTTCCATAGACTTACATTGCACATCCAATATTCGCGAATAGTCGAATAGCGGCAATTTATTCGGCAAATATTCGTGAATATTTGAGGTATTCAATCATCCCTAATTATAACCAAACAAATCATTCATGGTGAGCTGACTTTTCTCTCTATTTTTAAACCAGTTTTTTTGTGCTACATATATTTTAAAAAAAGTTTTTGTTTTTTTTCCTATCACAATCTTTATAAAAAGCTAAATTAGTAATCTTACAATGTTCGCAACTTTTTAGACTTTAATTTTCTGCTGTTTTAGGAAATATCATATGTATTTTCCACAATAAACAGATTCCGAGCCTATAGTTTGTACTGAATCATCTAATGAGCCTGTGCAAAGGTTATTGTAAAGAGAAGGGGATCTGAGAAGTTACCTATTGTGGTTAGTGGATCCTGTGTTATCAGCTGCTCCATGTAAGCATGCCCATGAAGATATAGATCCTGGCTGAAAACCCTTCCTGGGAGGTAAGAACCTAAAAAAATATTGAAAAAATTACCATTTTTTTTTAATAAAAATAGTGAAATAAAAAAACATTGCTAAACATTTGTAAAAAAAAACAAACCAAAAAAAACAAGCCTGATTTAAACAATAGGTCATTTTCTGTTGATCGCTTTCCTTTAACATCATCATTAAGACTATAAAAGGCATTGTGTTTATTAATGAAGTATGGTTGGTTAACCATGGGCAGAGTAAGATTGCTCTGTGCCCTTGAGCAATAAAACCTCGGGTGCCTTTTCGACGGAGGTTAACACACTGAATTTCGGTAACTCCATCCCTTATATTTTATTTTTTTAGAAATAATTGAAAAACATTTCAGAGATTTAATGGACTGTGGTCATATCAATTTCAACTATAAATGAAAATTGCTGCCTTTACTAACTATTGATTGCCGTTTGCCATTATCACACCACATAGGAGCTGTATACACTATGCGGTAAGTAATGACTATGGCTATACAGCTTTACCTAGTGTGATTACTAGAGGTACCGGATATCTCAGCAGAAATTCACTTGTCAGAAGATTTAAAGGGAATCTGTCACCAGGTTCTTGCTAATGAAAAGAGAAATGTCCAGCTCACCCCTGATATACGTCTTTTATGGTCCATACTCACCAAGTTTAAGAATCCAGTGGTTTGAAATGCGTCTGGTCCTTCATATACTACCTCCGTGTATATAATGTGATCCACATCTGAATGCTTCAGTTTTAAATATTTTTACATTCAAATTTGGATTTTATTAAAAAAATATTCTCTTGGAATCTGTATCAATTATTTTCTTCACCAAATTTTTGCCACCTATTCTGAGAGCACATGATGTACAGTCAGAGGCCCTGATTCCAGTGACATCTCACTTGCTAGGCTGCTGTAAGATTGACAATATTACAGGAGTTTATCAATAGAGCACTGGTAAACCTCATTCATTCCTCCGTATTCATGAGCTCTGTAAAATTTCAGCACCACCACTGATTGGCAGATTTCTGCCTATGCAGAGTATATACAGAAAGCTGCCAATCCCAATCAGTGGTGTGGACGGGGTTATGCAGAGCTCAACATTCACAAAACTGGTAGATCAGCAACAGATAAAACAGTGATCTGCAGCAAAAGGCTCAGTAAGTGACACATCGCTGGATTTAGTCTCCCTACATCATACTGCTCTTAGAGGTGGTGACTAGGGATGATCGAATACCTCAAATATTCGAATATTTTCAGAATAGGTCGCCGCTATTCGACTATTCGTGAATATTCGATGCGCTATGTAAGTCTATGAGAAACCCGAATAACAACTTTTCGGGCTTCCCATAGACTTACATTGCGCATCGAATATTCGCATATCGGCGACCTATTCGGAAAATATTCGCGAAGCCGAATATTTGAGGTATTTGATCATCCCTAGTGGTGACAGATTCCCTTTAAAAAAGGTCTGGGGAAAAAAATGTCATTTTACCCAGAAACAGCACCATTTTATCCATAGACTATATTTGGTAGTGCACTTAATTCTTATTTCGGTACCAACTCATGCATATGAACGGAAGGAAAAAATATTCTGGACTACTCCTTCTAGGCCCATTTACACTGAGAAAATATCATTGCTCTTAGTTCTTATCTGAACGACCATAACAATAATTGTAGATGGTGAATGCACAAAAAGATGAATGATAAAACTTAAAGGGTTTATCTAAATTGATCTTGCATACATTAACCATTATAATGAACGGAAGCATCTCGAAATGTAAATTCCACTTATAGCAACACTTGCATTTACAATACAATTGTCTCCCTTACATTGTTCTGATGGAAAATGTGAATCTGATACTCAACTTAATATTGATTAAAGATCAAAGAAGATAAAGCATATAAAGCCATAACATTTTGATTGCTTTAGGTGGTTCGTTCTTTGTTGTTTTGATCTGGTGTGAATAGAGACTTGTATCTAGTACGTAGAGAGAAATAAAAAAATATCATGGCCACTGTGTGGAGTTGTTTACCTAGTAGTAAAAAAAAAGAGCATCCAGTAAGGCGCAGGTAGTCAGCCGGCCGGCTACGACTTTCTTACGACCTGGCCCTAAACAGCACATGTTCTTCTGAGAGAGGCACCTTTTTTGGAGGACAAAAACCTTTTAGAGTCTTAAGCTGGGTTCACACATAGCGACAACGACGTCGCTGTTACGTCACCATTTTATGTGACGCAACAGCGACCTTGTAAGTCACTGTTATGATCGCTGCTTAGCTGTCAAACACAGCAGAAGCAGCAGCGATCATAACGACACGCGTCGCTGTGCTACAGAGAGCAGGGAGCCGCGCACACCGCTTAGCGCTGGCTCCCTGCACTCCTAGCTACAGTACACATCGGGTTAATTACCCGATGTGTACTGCAGCTACATGTGCAGAGAGCAGGGAGCTGCGCACACTGTTTAGCGCTGGCTCCTTGCTCTCCTAGCTACAGTACACATCGGGTTAATTACCCGATGTGTACTGCAGCTATATGTGCACAGAGCAGGAGCCGGCACTGGCAGCGAGAGCGGCGGATGCTGGTAACGCAGGTAAATATCGGGTAACCAGGGAAAGGTCTTCCCTTGGTTACCCGATGTTTACCCTGGTTACAGCTTACCGCAGCTGCCAGACGCCGGCTCCTGCTCCCTGCTCGCTTCATTTCATCGCTCTCTTGCTGTCACACACAGCGATGTGTGCATCACAGCGGGAGAGCGACGACCAAAAAATGAAGCTGGACATTCAGCAACGACCGGCGACCTCACAGCAGGGGCCAGATCATTGCTGGATGTCACACACAGCGACAGCGACGGGACGTCGCTGTAACGTCACAGAAAATGGTGACGTAGCAGCGACGTCGTTGTCGTCATCGCTGTGTGTGACACCACCTTACTTTTGGACTGTCAGATGCCTCATTGATGGGTTTGTAAAAGGAACAGTATTTAGGACATGGCCAGTAATATAAAGTATAAGGTATATAATGTAGGATGTGATAGTAGTGCTGAGCGAGCACAAAGCTGCTCGAGTGCTCAGTACTGGAATCAAGCAGGTTGGATGCTCGGAATGTGCTCAACTCGAGTCCTGAGTATAATGGAAGTGAATGGGGAAAAGCAAGAGAGACACAGAGGGGGAAACTCAAACATTTCAGAAAGAGAGAGAGAAGGAACACTCGCTCATCACTATATGGTGCAAATTATAGGCAATGTATTCATATTAAGATGTAGTGTATTGTATATAGTATAGTAGTGCTGGTAATGTAGTATTAGATAAGGTGTAGTATAACATGTAATGGATAAAGTAAAGTAATGGTTTTGTTTGAAAAATGTATGCTGTATTATGTAGATGTAAGGTTAGGGTCTTTCCAGTAACAGGCTGAACGGGTAGAATTAATGTTGGGACTAGCCCACCGTGGCTGGGAGGGGTCAAGTAAAGAAAAGGATGACGGTTCTGCAAGATAGTGTAGTTGGGAATAGTAGTTGAGAGAACCTAGTGTGAAGTAACATTGGAAGAATAATCTGCTGTCTAAACAACATGCATTGGGTGACTAGTGGCAGGAGGAGAGAGAGACTGCACGGAAGATAGCATGAATCCTGTTAGTGGGTTGAGAGAGGACAATAACATTGAAAAGGATAAAGATCGACCTTCAGACGGCGCAGTCCCAGGTAAGTAGACTGGAGTGCAGTGAGAGCCAGGCCCTTTCAACCGTAAATAATTGGGTTAACTTTACTGGCATATGAGTGTAGTCCCCAAATTGAGAGTTTAAGTAGATGACCAGGAGCTTAAGGCCTTACACTGGGAGTAACTGAACCCCATTGTAGGGAAGGGGATCATTGCTACTGTACTGGTGTGTTGGACTGGGTTGCTCTTGGATTATCAGGACCAGGAATAATGGAGGCGACTCATTGGAAGTTTGAAACATGTTCGATCTTTTGTGCTGAAATGTAACGTACTGGAAGTAGTTCACCAACTATCTCCTGTGTAACGTTGTACTTGAAGAGATGTTGAGACTGTCTAGTAAAAAACTATTGGCCTCTTGAGTTGTGTTTGGGTCCTGGACAGCCAATAACAGCAGCAACATGTGGCCAGCAGCTTCACACAGCCCTCACTTCAGAAGTCCACACACCCAGCTAGGACCATGTCTTCAATGTAGTGTGCTTGGGTGAACGGAATAAATCCTTTGCTCATGACTAAAGCCCTGTGCCCTCCTACACTGGCATTATGTTAGCTGCAAATATACCGAGGGACCACTGCAGTGCAGAGTACAACTGCAGTACACAAGACGAGATTGCAGAAACAAAGGTGCAGCTGTATTCAGTATATAAGCAGGGGACAAGCAGTAGTGCAAGCAAACAGGAGTATGCAATGTGGCAACAGTAAAGTGTAACAAGCTTCAGATTCTAGCTGGAGCATAACAAAAGTGCTTCACCTCAACTATTAAAAATTCTGGTAGGCAGCATACAAGACAGGCAAAGTATGTTAGCAACTGCGCTACACTGCGACCTAGCTGGCCTCCGCTATTGAAGCAATGCAGATGCTGTACTCTGGCTACTGAGCATCACACTGCACTACGTAGATACTGAAGTTACCAACAATGTAACTTCAGAGTGCAGTTAGGAGGCAAAGCAGCAGAGGGTAGCAGAGTAGTCAACCCACCGAGTCAGCAGCAGGAGGTCAAGAGAGTTCACTTGGATATGCAAATCGTGGTTAGGTGATAGCCGAGGTTCAGAAGCCAAGAGGTCATGGATATAACCGAAGGGAGAGACAAGACTGGAGTAGGTAATGAGGATACAGGTCAGATGCCGAGAAGTCCAAGTACAGACAAGGGAGTATGGTAAACAGGTCAGAACCAGGATAAGACAGAAAGAGTTGAATAGTAAGGAACTGAGACGGGAGGATGAATGAAGGGAAACACGAGTCAAAACTGGGTAGCAGGGTGAAGGACAGGTTAGGGAACTCACCGGAGCCAGAATCACACCTTGCGAAGCATAGGATATCACTGGCACTGAACCGGAGGTGCAGGGCCAAGATATAGCGTCCTGGGAGCCGGAACGAGGCAGGGAGGAATTAACCACTGACATGACCAGACCAGAGCTGGGCGAAACTGTCGCAGGCGGCGGGGCGCTGCGCTCGCTAACGCCCGGGTCCGGCACTGCTGCTGCTCGGTGGCTCAAGCGGTGGGCCGGATCCGGGGACTAGAGCGGCGCTCCTCGCCTGTGAGTGAAAGGGGTGGTTGGTTTGGGGGATTTAGTCCGTGACGCCACCCACGGGTTGTGGTGAAGATGGGCACCACCGCTGTTGGTGACGGGGATCCAGGGAGCGATGGTAGGGAGCAGCTGGGATGTTGTTTTCCCCTCCGTGGGTAGGGGTCGGTGGTCCCGGGGCCCGGTGGTGTGACGGGGAGGCAGGGTTGGTGAGGTGCAGGGGTGTACTCACTCAGCAATAGATGCACAATGTCCTCGGTAAACCAAACGGCTGGATGGACGGGTCCCACAGCCGGCTGCAGTGTCTCTCCCTAGACAGGTGATGGCGGCTGTCTTTCCCTGCACCTTGATGTACTTGTTTGACTACGATGGATCCCCAACGGTAGTCCGCTTCCTGGTGTATGGTTGCCGGAGGAGCCCGTTTGCCCACAGGCGCTGGCCCTTGGGTCTCTAGCCTTAGGCGGTAGCTGTATACCCTCACGGTGTGGGCGGTTGCCTTCTATCGGGTCTTTGGCTGTTAGGAAACCCCTGGGGTTCCGGTCACACTCGGATTTGACTATTGTCGGCGGCTCCAAGCCTGGTCGGGGTCCGATGGCCCTGCCTGTGTGTGCTGGCTTCACTTCGCTCCCCGGTCGGTACCGGCGGGCTAACGCCCGACCCCGGTCCTACGGTTCCACGTTGCTTCACCACTCCTGCAGACGGCCACCACCGTCTGCCAACCTTTCTGTCCGTGCCTGGGCCACAAACCCAGACACCCAAGTGTTTACTCCTCACTCTTCAAACTCCAAACTCTATCTCCTCCACTCCTAAACTGAAACTCACACTTTTCCCGCCTCCAGGCCTGTGAACTCCTCGGTGGGTGGAGCCAACCACTTGGCTCCGCCCCACCTGGTGTGGACATCAGACCCTGGAGGGAGGCAACAAGGGTTTTGTGTTTGGCTAATGTGCCTGGCTAGTCCAGGGCGCTACATTTCCCCTTGATGAAATGCAGACCGTCCGCGGGCTGCCCGTCCATCACCGGTTTTATTTTTTTTTTTCAAAAACTGTAAAATATAAATTAACATGTAAACATTTCAAACATATAAGCATTTTTGTTAGGTCACATAAACGTTGCACATATAAAAACATTTTTAATAATAACGGACGGATGGACGGATGTCTTCCGCTCTCCCACCCAAGCAACCTAGCCCAAGTGGGCAGCACCCCTTGACCCCAGTCCAGGTTCAGGCTGCCCGAGCGGGAATGGGTACGGTTACTCGCACCCGGCTGTCACTTCAGGGGACCCCATGTCTAGGGGGACCCCTGACCCCCGGAGGATGGCCACCAGTCCTGGTGGTGGCCGGGCCCCAGCCTGCTCTGCTGCGGGCCCTTCCTCTAATCTGCCTCTCCGGAGGCAGCAACGGTTTCCATCCCATAAAACTATTTACAAGCCCACCAGTTCGTGGGTGGCCTGCCAGTTCTCGGCCATGTCCATGAGTAGTCTCTCATGCAGGTGGTAAACACAGAGAGTCCCTCCGGGGACAACTTGCCAGCAACGGCCGGAATAATCACTGTAGCTAATCAGATGAAAAATCCAGTTGATTGATGTCATTCACTTAAACTGCTGAGGGTCCCAACGGGGACAACTTACTTGCAACGGAGGACCACTGCCTCTATTGCTCACTTCCGTACTCCTCACCCGACTGCAGGTGAAGAAACACGGGTTCCAGCCCCTCCAGCGCACGGCAGGCGCGACGAGGAAGGGCTGCCCGGCATCCATTATTTCCAGTCCGAGGGATGTAAGTGGCCTCCATGTCACACAAGCCGAAGACTCCCTCCTCCTCCAAGACAGGCTCCGTGTCAGCCCCCGAGCCGCTGTCATCTGACTCCAGGGGGTTAATGGTGGGACCCGGTAGGTTGGTAACGGTTTGCAGCTGAGCCCAGACTCGTGGCTCCTCAGTGGCAGGTGACCCGTCATCAGCCGGTGTACGGAGGCCTGCCCTCGGTTCTTCTAAGTCACCCGCTCCAGCTATTGATTGGCTGGCGTCCTCTCGGGCCTCTGGGCCCTGGCAGGGCAGCATGGACTCCGCCACCTCCATCGGCAACAGCGGTCTGAGCGGGGTTGTACGGGCGGTCAGCACAGGTGATGGGTCGGGCCCTGCGGGGGCTAGGGGTAGACCAGGTCCTTCAGCCGCAACAGCCGGTCCTTTAGGGACACAAAGGCGTGGGTCACTCACCAGCTCCTCTAGCATGGCCTCTATTTCATGCGCCCGCACGACCGCAGCCAGCTCCTCTATCTCAGCGGTCCAGCGATTTAACAGGTCCCGTACTTAGGCCCGGTTACGACAGCACAGCAGCATCACTTGGGTATTCAGCCACGCCGCCGTCCCGGGGGCAGGCTCCGGAGACTCAGGCCTTTCGGGTGGTGCGGACATGTTGCAAGCGGCTTCCAGGAACCGGGTAGCTTTGCAGAGTCCTGGCGCCCCCGCTTTTATAGCCTCGGCTACATTAGGCAGACACACAGCCGTCCCCCCTTGGTTCTCTTCAGCACTTCCGTTTGTTGGGGGCGGGGCTTCACTTTCGCGCCTTCCCTGCTCGGAGAAGACGCTTGAGTGGGAGATTTTTGCGCCAAGATAGCGGCGCTTCAAAATTTTCGGCCGGACACCGCCGGCGGAGATCACAAGGCGCACTTCTACTGGTAAGTAGATGGGTTCAATCCTGTTCGTGACGCCAAGTTGTCGTGGGCGCAGGGCGCTGCGCTCGCTAACACCCGGGTCCGGCGCTGCTGCGGCTGCTGCTGCTCGGTGGCTTGAGCGGTGGGCCGGATCTGGGGACTCGAGCGGCGCTCCTCGCCCGTGAGTGAAAGGGGTGGTTGGTTTGGGGGATTTAGTCCGTGACGCCACCCACAGGTTGTGGTGAAGATGGGCACCACCGCTGCTGGTGACGGGGATCCCGGGAGCGATGGTAGGGAGCAGCTGGGATGTTTTCCTCCTCTGTGGGTAGGGGTCGGTGGTCCCAGGGCCCGGTGGTGTAACGGGGAGGCAGGGTTGGTGAGGTGCAGGGTTGCAGGGACAGCGTGGTGCGGTGCCAGATGGCACGGGTGTACTCACTCAGCAAGAGATGCACAAAGTCCTCGGTAAACCAAACGGCTGGATGGACGGGTCCCGCAGCCAGCTGCAGTGTCTCTCCCCGGACAGGTGATGGCGGCTGTGTTTCCCTGCACCTTGATGTACTTGTTTGACTACGATGGATCCCCAACGGTAGTCCGCTCCCCGGTGTATGGTTGCCGGAGGAGCCCGTTTGCCCGCAGGCGCTGGCCCTTGGGTCTCTAGCCTTAGGCGGTAGCTGTTTACCCTCACGGTGTGGGCGGTTGCCTTCTTTCGGGTCTTTGGCTGTTAGGAAACCCCTGGGGTTCCGGTCACACTCGGATTTGACTATTATCGGTGGCTCCAAGCCTGGTCGGGGTCCGATGGCCCTGCCTGTGTGTGCTGGCTTCACTTCGCTCCCCGGTCGGTACTGGCGGGCCAACGCCTGACCCCGGTCCTACGGTTCCGCGTTGCTTCACCACTCCTGCAGACGGCCACCACCGTCTGCCAACCTTGCTGTCCGTGCCTGGGCCACAAACCCAGACACCCAAGTGTTTACTCCTCACTCTTCAAACTCCAAATTCTATCTCCTCCACTCCTAAACTGAAACTCACACTTTTCCCGCCTCCAGGCCTGTGAACTCCTCGGTGGGTGGGGCCAACCACTTGGCTCCGCCCCACCTGGTGTGGACATCAGACCCTGGAGGGAGGCAAAAAGGGTTTTGTGTTTGGCTAATGTTACTGTCTAGTGGGGGTGGGTGTGTGTGTGTGTTACCTGTAACGACCTGGCTAGTCCGGGGCGCTACAAAACCACAGAGGCGGAAGCCGGCCTGGATCATGACACTGAGGCTTATGCTATTCCCTACTAATTGTGCAGAATGATAAAGACTCCCGGTACCACTGAGGGGGAATCAGTCCACGCTCGGTTCCATGATGATCGTTGGTGCACACCTCTACCAGCAGGGCAGGGGGAGCTTTTCTTCTGATACAGAACCATAATCTCTGGACTCTGCCGGACGACGTCTTCTCCTCGGTTAGATTTTGCTGGCCTTGGGAACATCTTCTTCTCGGTTCTATACTCACCCAAGAGCGACCAGGGCACTCTCACTGTCCGGTTCGTGGTAAGTGTCTCACAGCCGGCAGAATACCTCTTCCAACACCATGGTTCTCAGACTCCACACAGGCAGTGTGTGGAGTCTTCCTGCGCACACACACAGGCCCAACTTGTCCTGTCCCTGCCCTAAGTTCTTATGATCCTCCTTCTCCCTTTCCAGCATTTTTTTTGCTGAGTTATTTCAAAAGCTCTCAGTTCAGAGGGGAGGCGCTCACTGAACTGGCAAGACCATAGTACACAGGAAGCAGGAGAGCACTGTCTCTTTAAGATGATGTGCTTTCTACCTTTCATAGGGGAGATACCCATACATTTGCAACCAATGTTATGGAATAAAAACTAGTACTGGAATCTTCAAGTTATCAGGCATAAAGTATGTATAAACCTGCATTCAAGGGAATGTAAACAGCATAGCACTGCATAATGCATTCAATGGCCATGGCGTATCTTTAATGGCAGCTATTAACGCCGCTTGTTTTAACAGAAGTATCACTAAAGTACCAGCCATTAGAAAATAGATCATGCCTCCTGCTTGGATACAGTGATATATATTTTGTCCCTGTCCCAATAATATGATCCTTCCATCATAAAAGTGTCACTAATGTCCCCTGGTCAAAATCTTCAGTAGTACTCTAATATAATTCATACCCAAAACCCTTAGGCTTATTCTCTGAATTGGCTGGCAGCAGATGCAGTATCCTAAACTGGCAGCTGTTCCTCTCTCAGCAAGCTGCATGCCAACTGCTCTTGTGACTTTAGCCTCAGCATCTTCTTCCGCCTGCAGCCATGGTAAGATCAGGTATAACATAGATGGTACTAAGTATGCAGAAATAAACATCACACACTAACTTACATTGCTAACAGCACCATTTGTATGAGGAGTACTTTTAGGATTACCCACATTTTATTTTATTCTATGCCAATGTTCAGATAAAACATGCCCTGCTAATTGTCAGCTTTAGTCTGGATACTTCATTGAAGTTGAGCTCTGTTTTAATACTTCTAGTAATTTAGTTACGTTTATAAAATGTGGTACATAAATGGATTCAAGAGACGTCTTCTTATGCTTCTGAAAAAGGGTGGTCTATGAACTTGGGTTTGATTGGCATTGACAGATTTTCGATAAGGCCAACCTAGGCCATGGCCTAGGCTAGGGCATAGCAGTCAGGGGGGCATATATACAAAAGAGATTACAAACAAATATTTACAAATTTTTCAGTATTATTTTAAAAAGGCCATATAAAATGCTGTTTTTTAACATATAAGTTATCACTGGGACTAAAGGGTGCTTTACACGCTGCGACATCGCTAACGTTATATCGTCGGGGTCACGTCGTTAGTGTCGCACATCCGGCGTCGTTAGCGACATCGCAGCGTGTTACAGCTAGGAGCAACGATCAACGAACACAAAAACATAAAAAATCGTTGATCGTTGACATGTCGCTCCTTTTCATAATATCGTTGGTGGTGCATGTGTGACGCCCTGGGCAAGCCAGGGGTCACAGGTCATTACACCACCACACCCTACATCCCAGTTAGGTACATCAAGGCTAACCAAAAATCCTTGTTGCCTTCCTCCAGAGGCTGATGTTCACACCAGGGGGTGGGCCAGGCGGTTGGCTCCGCCCACCGAGGAGTACACAGCTCTGGAGGCGGGAGAAACCAGGCAGTCCAGTGAGGGACATGAAGGAGTAAACAAGAGATTAGCCCAGGCAGGGCTCGAGTGAAGAACAGTTTAGGAGGTGAAAGTGGAAGGAAGTGAAGTGGAAGTGGTAAAGGAGGAGTAGGAGAAGTTGAAGGAAGGTGAAAGGTGACAGAAAGAAAACCTGAAGTGAGTCCAGCTGTGTGCAGGACAGGGTCAGCAAGGTGAGCAACGGCGGTGACTGTCTGGAGGGGGACCGTCTGGAAGTTCCTGGAAGGACCGCGGACGGGTAGTGGCCCGGCGGTCTGGAGCAGTGTACCAAATGACAGTCAGCACCAGGGCAGGGGCCTCTCGGACCCCGGCAAGGCTAGGAGTCGCCATAATTTGCCAAATCCGTCAGTGAAGGGGACGTAGATCCCCCAACAACCAAGTCCCGATTGAAGGCAACAGCCCAACCATTGTAGCTGAAACACCGCCACCGCCAAGGCACCAGTTTCTCAGGGCCAGCGCCTGCGGGCAAAGAGTAGAGCTCCTCCGGTCCAGCTTGAAGCCGGGGAGCGGGTTACCGGTGGGAACCCATCGCTACCAACACAGAAACAAAGGTGCAAGGAAAAGGGACATCACCGTCACCGACTGGGAGAGCAAGTGCAGCCGTCCGTGGGAACCGTCTTTCCAGCCGTGTGGTTTACCGTAAAACTGTGTCAACGTCTCAGGCTGAGTGAGTACCACAGTGCCGCAAGGCACAGCGCTGCCCCCGCGTCTTTGCGCCCACCAGGCCCTGCATCTCCCATCTCATCACCGGGCCCCGGGATCGCCAACCCCTACCCACGGAGGGGCAACACAACACCTGGCTGCTCCGCATCACCATCCCTGGGATCCCCATATTGAGCAGCGGTGGTGAAATCACCACGACCGTGGGTGGCGTCACGGACAATAAACTATCCCCACACCCAACAACCCCCTTTCACTCACGGGCGAGGAGTGCCGCTCGAGAAACCCCCGGGATCCGGCCCACAGCTCGAGCCACCACTGAGCAGCAATCACCGGACCCGAGCAGAAGGGGTGAGCGTAGTGTGCTAACACCCTCCTCCCCGCCCGCGACACATGCCGCTGGTTGACACCGCAGGAACGACAAACATCTCCTTACCTGCATCCACCGGCAATGAGGAAGGAAGGAGGTGGGCGGAATGTTCCGGCCGCTCATCTCCGCCCCTCCTCTGCTATTGGGCGGCCGCTTAGTGACGCCGCTGTAACGCCAAACGAACCTCCCCCTTAAAGGAGAGATTGTTCGGTGTCTCCAGCGATGTCGCTAAGCAGATATGTGCATGTGATGCTGCCGTAGCAATATTGTTCGCTACGGCAGTGATCACCCCCATGACGAAACAGTGAACATGCCACCCACCTCCTTCCTTCCTCATTGCCGGTGGACGCAGGTAAGGAGATGTTCGTCGTTCCTGCAGTGTCACACAGCGATGTGTGATGCCCCAGGAACGACAAAGAACCAGCGGCATGCACCACCGATATTATGAAAAGGAGCGACGTGTCAACGATCAACGATTTTTGACGTTTTTGCGATCGTTGATCATCGCTCCTAGGTGTCACACGCTGCGATGTCGCTAACGATGCCGGATGTGCGTCACTAACGACGTGACCCCGATGATATATCATTAGCGATGTCGCAGTGTGTAAAGCACCCTTAAGAGGATCAGCTTGGTGGTGTTAGTTTTGCATTGGCTGGTTATTAAAACATGCGTACCCATATAAATAAATAAATACATTAATTAGGTTGCTTCACATGTCAACAGTTTATCCTCTGTTAGCTTGAAAACACAACCAGGGATCCCACTCATTTTACATAACCAACCAAGGTAAAAATGACAGCAGCTAACTGATACCCTCAGGGGGAAGAATATTCATCCCTTCACATCCTAAAAACACCAGCCACTAGTCACTGCAGATGTGGCCTGTCACAATAAATGGTCCAGTTCTGAGGGTAGCTTGGCTCTTCTCAATACCCGTGTTGGGTAGTTAATGGGAACCAATCATCAGGATTTTCGTATATAATCTAAAGCCAATGCTATATTGGCATTATCAGGCTGATTCCCTACATACCATTAGTTGTCAGCTCGGATGTTTAGGTTTTGAAATACAAGAAAGTAAAGCTTATAAAATTATCAGCTTGTTGAGTGACAGCTGCAAAGGAGCAGATAATATATTCATAGTTATCCCCTCCCTCTGTTAGAGTTAGCATAAGTATTATACCTTCACCTCATTCAGACTACAACTCAAAAATATCTCCCGGATCCGTGCTTTCCTTAACCAAGAATCAGCAAAAACATTAGTGCATGCCCTCATCATCTCCCGCCTCGACTACTGCAACCTCCTTCTCTATGGCCTCCCTTCCAACACTCTTGCACTCCTCCAATCTATCCTAAACTCTGCGGCCCACTTAATCCACCTTTCCCCTCGCTATTCCCCAGCCTCGCCACTCTGCCAATCCCTTCACTGGCTTCTCATCGCCTAACGGCTCCAGTTCAAAACATTAACCATGACATACAAAGCCATCCACAACCTGTCTCCTCCTAACATCTGTGACCAAGTCTTCCGGTACCTACCTGCACGCAACCTCAAATCCTCACAAGATCTCCTTCTCTACTCCTCTTTTATCTCCTCTTCCCATAATCGCGTACAAGATTTCTCCCGTGCCTCCCCCATACTCTGGAACGCTCTACCCCAGCATATCAGACTCTTCCCTACCATGGAAAGCTTCAAGAGGAACTTCAAGACCCATCTCTTCCAACAAGCCTACAACCGACAATAACCCTCAGTCCAGTACACCACTGCGCAAGCAGCTCTGTCCTCACCTATTGTACCCTCACCCATTCCCTGTACACTGTGAGCCCTCGCGGGCAGGGTCCTCTCTCCTCCTATACCAGTTTGTTTTGTACTGTTAATGATTGTTGTACGTATACCCTCTTTCACTTGTAAAGTGCCATAGAATAAATGGCGCTATAATAATAAATAATAATAATAATACAAACGATTCACTTTGTTGCAGGACCTGTGTGAGGTCACACCCATGTGACCTGGTATCCAGCTTTGTTGGCTGAGGCCCCGCTCCTTCTGGTCACATGGGTATGACCTCACACAGGTCTTGCAAGAGACAAAGTGAATCTATATATGTATAATTGCCTTATTCTGTTTGTCTGTCTGTCTTGCTCCAAAATGATGTCATTACACAGTGACAACCGTCGCCACAGCGCGTACGCTAAAGAGCCTGCGACCAACGGCTCAGGTAAGTGAACAGCACGAACTACGGCGCGACACGACGACGACCGACACCTTTCCCGCACCCTCACGGAGCCCCGATTCCCCAGTGAGTGCTGGAACCCCGGGAGCCCACACTGGCAACCCAGTCGAGACATACCCTTGCGTTACTGGGATCATGCCAGGAGCCGGCATACGCTGGTAACCATGGTACATATCGGGTAACTAAGCAAAGCGCTTTGCATAGTTACCAGATTGTGTACCATGATTACCAGCGTAACTCGGCTCCACCCCCCCACCCTCCGCATGTATACACTGAACACACACACGAATAGTCACCTGTCCCCAGCCATGCAGTCCCTGGCACTGACGTCCTCAGCGCCATGGCCCCGCTCGGCTCCACCCCTCTGCACTCTGCCTTCCGCATGTATACACTGAACACACACCCCGGCACTACTGCACCCATCATTCCCGCACACATGCAGGCACTACCGCTCCTATCATCATCACTGCACATACCCCAGCACTACCGCTCCCATCATCCCCGCACTCACGCAGGCACTACTGCTCCCATCATCCCCGCACACATGCAGGCACTACTGCTCCCATCACTCCCGCACACAAGCAGGCACTACCGCTTCCATCATCATCACTGCACATGCCCCGGCACTACTGCACCCATCATCCCCGAACACACGCAGGCACTACTGCTCCCATCATCATCCCCGCACACACCCCGGCACTATCGCACCCATCATCATCCCCACACACACCCCGTCACTACCGCACTCATCATCATCACCGCACACACAAGCACTACCGCACTCATCATCATTCCCGCACACACCCCGGCACTACCGCACTCATCATCATCACCGCACACACCGGCCTCCATCATCTCCGCACATACGCAGGCACTACCAGAGTGAAGTCTCCGGTGACAGAGCGGCTCACTTCAGTTGCTGCGTGGAGCTGACACGGAGCGGTCGTGTTCTACAGCGCTACCTGTCAGCTTCATGTAGCAGAGTTGAAAGCATCGTGTGGATTACGTCGGACCTGGATGGGTGTTTGGGGACTTTAATAAAGTGGTAAATGAGGGGTTTTTTTGTCTTTTATTCCAAATAAAGGATTTTTCGTTGTGTGTTTTTATTTACTTTCACTTACAGGTTAATCATGGAAGGTATCTCAGGGAGACGCCTGCCATGATTAACCTAGGACTTAGTGGCAGCTATAAGCTGCCATTTAACTCCTTACTACCCCGATTGCCACTGCACCAGGGCAATTCGGGATGAGCCGGGTAGAGTCCCGGGACTGTCGCATCTAATAGATGCGGCAATTCCGAGCGGGTGCTGGCTGATATTGTTAGGCTGGTGGGCTCCCCATAACGTGGGGATCCCCATCCTGACAATACCAGCCTTCAGCCGTGTGGCTTTATCTTGGCTGGTATCAAAATTGGGGGGACCGCAGGTTTATTTTTTTAATTATTTATTTATTGTACTGCACGATATAGACCCACTTACCGGCGGCTGTGATTGGTTGCAGTGAGACAGAGGTCACTCAGCGTGGGGGTGTGTCTGACTGCAACCAATCATAGGCACCGGTGGGCGGGGGAAGCAGGGAATACCAGATTGAATAATGAGCGGCCGGCATTTTCAAAAGCAAGAGAAGCCGCCAGAGCAGTGTGAAAGCTGTGCAGTGACGCGCCGGTGATTGGTGAGTATGAGAGAGGTGAAGAGGGGGTGGAGAGAGAGAGAGAGAGGGGTGGGAGAGGGGGAGAAGAGAGAGGGAGGGGAGGGGGGGGAGAGAGACCAGGAGTGATTTTAAACGATTTAGATCGTTCTGCTGGACATGCTGAGCAGACGTAGTAGAACGTGATGGGATCCGTCAGCAGATTCCGCCGCTTAGTGCATTGCGGCGGGATCCGCCCCCATAGACAATCATTAGACACCTTGGCGGATTCTAACGGAATCCATCAAGATGCGATATTTTAACGACCCAAAAAACGCTACATGCAGCGTTCCCTCATCACAGCATCAGCATATTTTTACTTAACTTTACACTGTTCATGACCTTCTTTCATTACAAGTCATGGACATCATTAAACGTTAGACTCATCTATCAAAACTGTTCCTTCTGTTGTTTGTCATTTTAAAACCAATAAACAATTATAAGAATGCTAAATTAAACCTAGCCCATAGAGGTCCATTCATTACCTTATTATTCAATCTGCTAACCTACATACACATTCTAGACTACCCGATACGTTAGAATCGGGCCACCTTCTAGTAGGTTGTATAATACTTATCTAATTCTAACAGGGGGAGGGGATAACTATGAATATATTATCTGCTCCATTGTAGCTGCCACTCAACAAGCAGATAATTTTAAAAACTAAACTTTTTTTGGATTTCAAAACCTAAACATCCGAGCTGACCACTACAGGTATGTAGAGAATCAGCCTGATAATGCCAGTATAGCACTAGCTTTAGGTTATATACGAAAATCCTGGTGATTGGTTCGCTTTAAAGAGGTCTAACCAGCAGGATTTTGCTATTTAAGGTAAAGGCAATTCCATACTGGCACTAAGATACTGAATGCAGGCATACCTGTTATAGAAAGATTTGATGCTTGATTAAATATCTTAAATCAAAGTTGCAGAAAAGCACTGCACTTTGATTGACAGGTGCGGGGGCGGATCTTTGTGGGTCAGGTCCTTGGCATTTATTCCTCCTTAGGCGTCCTCCTAGCTTGCCCCCTATTCTTTATTTGAATATCGTGCCGCCATTGCTGTTATTGGCGGCGCATGCACATTGCCACAGTACTCAGGTCTTCATTAAAATGGCGCCGAAGTCCGCACATGTGCGTATCGCGATCTCTGGCTCCATTTCATTGAACACACTGTGGTGAAGACTATGAGAGGCATCAGCACGTGCGCAGATGTAAAATAAAAATAAAATCTGCATGAGGAAAATTTCCCAGCATGCTGCAATTGGCATTCAACTCTATAGGTATATGTGGAACATCAGACTGCACCCTGAAGTCATCCGAGTGCAGTCCGATTTATGTGGACACCGACAATGGTGAAGATGGAGAAATGATGTTCTCCGTCCTCTCCTCACCTGTGATATGAGTCTCTTATGTGAGAGAATCGGATCACAGTAATTGACACTCGGCTCACACTGTAATCAGAGTTTGAGCCGAGTGTCATTAGCATAATGGGGCTGATTGTCTCGCATTAGAGAGCATACACTCGTGTGACCCCCAGCCATAAGGTCATTACTGATTGAGAACCAGAGCTCAACCCAGGCAGGATTAAAGGGAACCAGTCACCAGTTTTTCTCAGTATTAAACCAAAAGCAGCACATTCTATGAAGGTGCACCTTGTTCCCTGACTCCCCTTGCAGACCCCACAAATACCGTTATAAAATTTGCTGCCACGTATGTAAATTAACCGTTCTGGTTGGAAGGGCGTCCTCTTTTCTGGTTCATGTCCCTTCTTTTGCCACTGTTTGCCATCCTCCTTTGATGATTGACGTGGTTAACGCCTCCGTCATCATCCATGTAGCTGGGCAAAATCGTGTGTCTGTGCAGTCATTTCCGTCTTGCACAGGCGCACTTTGCTCTGCCCTACTGTGGGCAGATGCGAAAACATAGGTGCGCTTGCGCGAGCTGGTGAGCTCTCTGCACAGGCACGAGATTGTGAGAGAGCTCACTAGCTCGTGCAAGCGCAACTATGTTTTTGGCTCTGCCCGCAATGGGTCAGAGTGAACTGCGCCTGTGCGAGCTGGGAATGACTGCGCAGACACACGATTTTGCCAGGTACGTGGATGATGACGGAGGCATCATCCATGTCAATCATCAAAGGAGGATGGCGAACAGCAGCAAAAGGAGGGACAGGAGCCAAAAAAGATGTCCATCTGATCAAGAAAAGGACGCTCATCCGACCAGAACGTGGCGGCAGATTTTATAAAGGTATTAGTGGGGTCTACAAGAGGAGTCAGGGAACAAGGTACACCTTCATAGAATGCACCCCAGGAGCTGCAGAAGGGGATAATTTTTGTTTAAGACTCAAAAAACTGGTGACAGGTTCCCTTTAAATTGTACTTTATATAACCATTTTAAAGTAAATACACTGGCCTCATCAGGTTTAAGGTATCTATTTAATAATAAATTCAGCTTGTATTGTGAAATCTAGTGATATATCCCCTTTAATTTCAGAAGTACATTCACAATCTCTGGAATAACAAAAAAATCTTTGCAGTGGCTGGCTCTAAAGCCTGCTTTACACCTTACGATATCACATACGATATCGTATGCGATCGTACCCGCCCCCATCATATGTGCGGCACGTTCAATTTGTTGACTGTGTCACACAAACGATGATTTGCCGTCACACGTACTTACCCTTCCATACGACCTCAATGTGGGCGGCAAACATCCACTTCCTGGAGTGGGAGGGACGTTCGGCGTCACAGCGACGTCACGTGGCAGCCGGCCAATAGAAGCAGAGGGCGGAGATGAGCGGGACCCACGTCCTGCCTTCTGCATTGCCGGCGGGAGCCGCGGGACGCAGGTAAGATCTGTTCATCGTTCCCGTGGTGTCACACACTGCGATGTGTGGTACCTCGGGAACATTGAACAACCCGACGTGCAATTTTAAGGAAATGAACGACGTGTATGCAATGAACGGTTTTACGTTCAATCGCAATCGCACGTACCTGTCACACGCTACAACAAAACTAACGATGCCGGATGTGCGTCACTTACGACGTGACCCCGTCGACACATCGTTAGATTTGTTGTAGCGTGTAAAGCCCGCTTTAGGTTCTCTAATAGATAGTTACATGTAGAAGGGCACAGATCAGATAATAGTGGAGCTAGATAGCAGTCAATTTATTCTTCTCCATAAACAGAATCCAGACTTTCGTAAATTGAATTTTGCATTCCAATGGATTCATAGGGTATCTACGGGTGTTTTACATTTCCAGAAGAGTTCAAGCTCATTATCACCAATTTTAAAAAGAGCTATATAACAATAAAATAACACTGCTCAATGAAAGGGTTGTTGGCTGTAATAGCTTACCTGCTCAGATACCTCCTTTCTTATATCCAGAAAGGGAAGCCACTAAATAAAGCCATGCTTTTCAAAAATAGCCTATTGATTTCTCTGCAACACCACTTCAGGGGGAATGAAGTCTCACTGCCTTCATTCCCTGCACATAATAGCTGATCAGTGATCAGCTCCATTGACTAGCAACCCTGATATAAAATGAAATTCTTTAAACCAGTCAGCCATTTTACAATGAGAAGATAATTAAAGGGTTATTTCCAAAATATTAAGTTATTGCTGGGGTCTGGCAGTCCCATAGACTTGTATGGTGTGGAGACCGAGTATGGGCATCTCTGCTCCATTCAAGACAGGACTTTGCAGAGCCCGGGTCAAGAGCCTGAATTCCGGGGTCACAGAGGATCCCAAGGGGTCAAATCCCTAGCTATCAGTAAGTTATGGATAGGGTACAGGTGGATATTGGATAGGGGATAACTAAATAAAGGAATAACCCTTTAAGTTAAAATTTATTTTACGTGACTATTTTTTACAATTGATGAAGCAAGAGAAGCTGAGACAACACTACTGGGAATTGGAAGCAGTTTGATAACATTATTGAACATGTGAAAATGTATAACAAATATCCTTATTCTGTTGGATGTCTACATACAAGAAAATATACAGAAGAGCATCTCTATTTTTTCTCTCTCTTTTTTTCCTTCATGTATTGTCATAATGTTATTATTTTATGCAGGAGGTATAGAATTTCATGAACATGATTTCTCAAATGGTTAAAGAGAATCTGACAGCTGATACATGTTACCCAATCTATGGGCATGTATCAGGCACTGGCTGTAGAAACTCAGGGAGGTAATTGTGACCGAAACGCTGCAATATTTCAGAGAAAAACATACTTTAAATAGCCACCGGGGACCAACCTGTGCTGTAGTGTAAGAGGGTGGCCAGAAAAAGATACCTCTATTCATTATCCCACGGCATATGCACACCAATATTGCCATCAGCCGGAGAACTAGGGCTTCTAGGAACAGATCTGTAAGGTGTATGTTTCCTCGAAGAAAGAGTTAAGGCTACTTTACACGAGTCGATATATTGTGCGATGCATCGTTGGGGGTCACAGATTTTGTGACGCACTTCCGTCATTCGTAACGACATCTTCTCATGTGACAGCTCCTTGCGAGTCCAACCGATGCCTAATCGTTTGAAATTCGTCCATCGTGTACTCATCGTTTAAATCCATAAAATCGTCCAGTTTAGTCTTCATGAACGACACATTGCAAAGTGTGACACCGTGTAATCGGCCATCCTCGTAGTTGTTTGTGACGTCATTAAACGTTCAGGGCGTATTTGTGGTTTTAAATAATCACGCCTAATCTAATCGGATTGGTTGTAGCAGATGCGTTTTGATTGGTTATTACTGTTATAAAATACAGAGCTGTAGTCATGATGTGTCAACATTCAGCCTTGGCGTCATGCACAGTGTTTTATAGTGCATTAGTCCTAATTTTTCTTACGTTTGTTTGTTCGCTGGATTTTCCGCCCTCACTCCGTGTTATCCCTTTTTTGTGGTAAGTTGTTATATGCCAATCTTTCCTTTTTGGATCAAAATAGACATTTGGCGTCATTATAATGTTTTTGTTTTTGTAAACGAAAAAAAACAAAAATTAAGAAAAAGCCAAAACCTTATTATGTTTAAAAAAAACATAATACACGATAAAAAATACAAAAACAAAAAAAAAAAAAATTATACATAAGAGACACATTGTGAACGGCTAAATAACACAATAAAAAAACCATAAAAAAACAAAACTAACCCACCTTTTGAAGATAGATACTCTGAAATCGACATAAACCAGACCACAAACAATAAACAAGACTGATGCTAAGGACACACGAGGCAACAAAGACGGACGCCGAAGAGAAACAATATATATGGGATCTAACCAATCAACCACATTAGCAGAACTGGATTGAGCAGGTCAGAAGAATTCAGGGCGTGCAACAATCCAGACAACGTCACGGAGGGGTGTATAGTTTGCCTAATTACGCCCATACAAAAGACAGATTGACCAAAGGAAAACATGTGTGAAGCCTTTTGGACGTCCGCCATGGCCAATCAATATATTGATGAGCGCTTTGGGGTCGTTTAACAACACTCAACGTGTGACACATGGACAACTACCTATCAGCGATACAAAAAAAAAAAAAAAAGACTTTGCCAAAGAAATCGCACGATGGATTGGCTCGTGTAAAGCAGCCTTTAGAGGGCGACGCCGAGTCTGGTGACAACTGTGCCGCAGTTACAAAATATAAAAGACTGCGCTGGCAGTGAGAAGGTGCAGTTGATGCCAAGGTCACCAATGGAGCAGACAAATGCACAGCAGGGCAGGTCCATCTTGTCTGCAAAGTGTGCTGAACCCAGAGAAACTCAAAGACTAAATACCGCTGCCAGAGGAACCGAAGCCCAAATACTGTCATCTGAGGAACCTGAAGACCAATTACCATCCACTAGAGGAACCCAAAGACTGTATACCATCATCAGAGAAATCCAAAGATCAAATACCATTGCCAGAAGGACTCGAAAACCGAATATCGCCGTCAGAGTAACCCAAAGACCAAACACCGAATATTGTCACCCGAAGAGGACCGGACTATGTGGTCAAACAGCAAAGATTGGACATTAGTTCCCAAGATCACCAAGAGAGCAGACGTGTGTGCAGCAAGGCAGGCCCTTGTCGTCTGCGAAGTGTGCTGGTCCCGAGAAACCTGAAGACCGAATACCGATGCCAGGAGAACCGAAGACTGGATACCGTCACCAGAGGAACCTGAAGACCAAATACCATTACTAGAGGAACCTGAAGACTGAAAACCATTGCTAGAGGAACACGAAGACTGAATGCTATTGCCAGAAAGACTCAAATACCGTCGCCAGAGGAACCCAAAGATCGAATACTGAATATCGTCATCTGGAGAGGACCAGACTATGTAGTAAAAAACCAAAGATTGGAAATTTGTTCCAGACCAGCATCCAAGTGAGCCGGGCCATTACTTCCTGCCTTAATATACTCTACTAAGAGAGAATAGCTACCATATTTTTCGGATTATAATATGCACTTTTCCTCCCAAAAATTCGGGATGAAAGTGAGGGGTGCGTCTTATAATCTGAATGTAGTTTACCGGGGTGGTGGAGAGGGGTTGCAAGAGGCCAGAGGAATGCTGCGGCAGCTCTGGAGGGGCTGCGGTGGCTGTGGGGGGATCTGCGGCGGCTATGCGGGGTCTGCGGTGGCTAAGCGGTGTTGGCGGAGGCTGGTGCTGGGGCAGCTGTGTGGGGTCTCTGGCGGCTAGTGCTGGGGCGACTGTGTGTGGTCTGCAGTGGCTGGTGCGGCTGTACGGGGTATCCAGCAGCTGGACTGGCGCTGCGGGTGGTGAGGACTTCAAATAATGCCGCCCAGCATCGCTGCGCTGCCAGATGGAGCTCTCATCTGCGCATACGTCACCTCCAGCCCATTTATCTCCCAGCAGCGGACTTTAGGAAAATGGCACCCAGACGTGGCAGTTGAGCAGATGAGATCTCGGCTTGCCATTGAGCCGAGAGCTCAATCTGCACTGACTCCAGGCACCATTTCTTTGAAGCTCTCACTGCCTGCAGCCGCCGCCACAATCCGAGCCCCAGCACAGCTTCACCAGCTCAGCTGCCCCAGCACCAGAACAGCTGCCCGAGCCTCAGCCGCCACCACAGCCCGAGCACAGCCTACAGTTTCTGGAACATCCACCGTCCCTGCCTCCTGTGTCTTCGCTTCACCACTGCTGCTCTCTCCAGTAAGACACCACCGGATTATGAAACGTACACCTTTTTTTGTCACCTTTTTTTGCTCTGAATTTGGGGTGCATCTTATAATTCGATGCATCTTTTAAACTGAAAAATACTGTAATTACTAAAAGTTAACTGCTGGTGTAGTGTATTTCAATCTAATTATGCCACATTTAGTGAATTGCTGCTAACCTTGATAGATTTTTGAAGGTATAAGTTTCCCTGTTCGATTGAATATTGTGACTAAATAATGGTGACACCAATGTTCCCTTGATAGAAGAACTGGGTTTGATTTTTGTTAAGAGAAATTGTTTATAATAACACTCAGTGATTGCATGTACCTGATCAGTCGAGTGTAACTGTAAAACATGCTAACTGTAATTTGATTTGTTTGCTTTGAATGTCTGCATTACTTTTTGCTTGCTCATTCTGCCTCCATCTCCCTGTTCCACCTTATAAAAATCTGTTGTAGTCTCCATCGGTCATCTGTTGCATTTCTGGCTTCAGTGTTAGGGTACTTTCACACTTGTGTTGTTTGGCAGCTGTCGCAATCCACCGCTTTGGGAAACAGCGCAATCCGTTAACGGATGTGCTCTGTTTCCCTTTGTCTTGTATTGATGACGCATTGCGACGGATGGCCTTGCGTTGTATCTGTGGCGCCCTGGACAAGCCAGGTCGTCACAGGTACTGCAACAACACACCCCACACCCCAAGAAAGGCACACCAGTCACACACAAATCCTTGTTGCCTCCCTCCAGGGGCTGATATCAACACCAGGTGGGGTGGAGCCAGGCGGTTGGCCCCACCCACTGAGGAGTTCACAGTCCTGGAGGCGGGAAAGGAAGTCAGAACAGCTAGGGAGGAGAGAGAGAGAACGGTTAGGGAGAGTGAAGGAGAAGGAGGGAAGTAGCAATTGAGGAGCGATCTGACCGTGTCCGGGTACGTGGCCCGGGCACCAAGAGCAAGGTTGGCAGACGGTGGTGGCCGTCTGCAGGAGAGGCCGATTGACGCGGAACCGTAGGACCAGGGACGGGCGGTGGCCCGCCGGTACCGAACCGGAGAGCAAAGAGAAGCCAGAACAAACCGGCAGGGCCTACGGACCCCGACCAGGCTTGGAGTCGCTGTTAAACCGGTCAAATCCGTTAGCGACCGGAACCTCCGGGGTTTCCTAGCAGCAAAGACCCGACTGAAGGCAACCGTCCAAACCGAGAAAGGGAAATACAGCTACCGCCACAGCTAGAATTCCCAGGGCCAGAGCCTGCGGGCAAAAGGGGCTCCTCCGGCACTTATCCAAGCTGGGGAGCGGGTTACCGGTGGGAAGCCATTGGGACCGAAGATACACAACAGGTGCAGGGAAAGGCAGCCACCACCAACCTTCCGGGGGTAACCACAGCAGCCGGCTGCGGGACCCGTCCATCCAGCCGTTTGTTTTACCAGAGACTCTGTATCCATTCTTGGCTGAGTGAGTACCACCGTACTGAGTGAGTACCACCGCGCTGCCCCCGCAACCCTGCACCTCGCCAACCCTGCCTCCCCGACACCTCACCGGGCCCCGGGACCACCAAACCCCCTACCCACAGAGGGGAGAGAACCATCTCGGCTGCTCCCTGTCATCGCTCCCGGGATCCCCGTCCCAACCTCACCACAAACCGTGGGTGGGGTCACGGACCAACTCCCCAAACCCAAACTACCCCCTTTCACTCACGGGCGAGGAGCGCCGCTCGAGTCCCCGGATCCGGCCCACCGCTCGAGCCACCGAGTAGCAGCAGCACCAGCGCCGGTCCCGAGCGTGGTGAGCGCAGCGCCCTCCCCGCCCACGACATATCCGCCGGCCGAAGCTGCGTTGCATCCACCGAGCGGAAAGAATGCAGCATGTAGCGTTTTTCTGCGCTTCCCAGAGCGTCAAAAAAACCGCAATGTGCTGGATTCTGTCGGCGTCCGTCATTTTTATAATGGAAGCCTAAGGTGGCGGAATCCGTCATTTGATGGGTTCCTGTGACGGATCCGTCTTTACACAACTGCGCATGCTAAGTTGAGTAAATTACTGAAAAAAAAGCTTCAACGGATTCCGTTGTTATGCAGGATCCATTGCATCAGTTGTGCCACTATATGCAACGCATCCGTTACATCCGTCACACAACGCAATGCGACGGATGCCGCACAACACAAGTGTGAAACTAGCCTTACAGTAGACTAGTAGTACAGGCGGGACCACAGTGGCTTCTCCCAGCCCACTGACAATGACTGTGGTCTCTGCCTGTTCTCACATGTAGGCAGAAACCTGTAAAAACCTGTCAATCCATGGAGGTGGGCAGGATGAAGCTACCGGAAATCTGACTGTCTGACTAGTCTACAGCATAACGGTATCTCTGGCGGCTATTGAAAGTATGTTTTTCTCTGAAACTCCGCAGTGTTTCACAATCACTCGTACCTAGCTGAGTTTCTCCAGCCAGCGCCTGATACATGTTGCCTCTGGATTGGGCAGCATGTTTCAGATCTCAGATTAACTTTTCTGTATTTTTTGGATTATAAAACGCGCTTTTCCTCCCAAAAATTCTGGAGTAAAATGGGATAATCCGTTGTGCAGCGCTGTGGAATGCGACCGACGTTGCAGAAGATAATGACGCTCCTTTCAGCAACGTCGGTTACATTCCACAATGCTGCACAACAGATTTTCTCACAGTCTGCCTAACTGTGCATGTCTGAAGAAGGGCTAAATAGACCAAAATGTCACACGTAGTTCACATGTTTTTGGGCTGTCCACATTAAACAACCACCTTTGCTTTATTTTTGTGCGTGCTGGAGTATTTTCTGAAATTGTATGGGGATTTCCTGCCTGTCCCTTGATATATGATGTTGGGTGACAGAAGGATCTGCCATGGCCAATATCCGACTGCCAATTCTTTTGCTCTCTAAGGCGGGCTTTACACTCTGCGACATTGCTAGCGATTGCTAGTGATGTCGAGCGCGATAGCACCCGCCCCAGTCGTACATGCGATATCTGGTGCTTGCTGCTGTAGCAAACATTATCGCTACGGCAGCTTCACACGCACATACCTGGTCGGCGACGTCGCTGTGACCGCC